>NC_068292.1:28863749-29026249 GCF_025860055.1 Xyrauchen texanus
CATGGCGCCGTGGCACATACCGCGTGTTAATCACTCCTTCCTGCCATCAGACTTTCAACCCTTGGATAGACCTAGGAGTCCCCCTACAGCAGGTTTCCAGACGTGTCGTGGTCACCACAGACGCCTCTCAACTGGGTTGGGGCGCCGTGTGCAACGGGCACGCAGCTGCTGGCTCCTGGAAAGGGCCCCGGCTGCGTTGGCACATCAACTGCCTAGAGTTGCTGGCTGTATTCCTTGTCCTGAAGAGATTGCTCCCGCTGATCTGGGGCAAGCACGTCTTGATCCGTTCAGACAGCACCGTGACTGTAGAGTACATAAACTGCGAAGGCGGTGAGCGCTCTTGTCGTATGTCACAACTCGCCCGCCACTCATATCCCGGGTAACCTCAACACGACAGCGGACATGCTGTCACGACAGATCTCGCTCAGCGGAGAGTGGAGGCTCCACCCCCAGGTGGTCCAGCTGATTTGGGGCCAGTTTGGCATGGCACAGGTAGATCTCTTTGCCTCCCAAGACAATTCCCAATGCCCGCTCTGGTACTCCCTAACAGAGTCATCTCTTGGGACAGATGCGCTGGCACACAGCTGGCCCTGAGGGCTGCGCAATACTAATTTCCCCCAGTGAGACTTCTTGCATTGGTGCTGTGCAAGATCAGGGAGGACAAGGAACAAGTCACCTTAGTGGCTCCTTACTGGCCCAATCGGACTTGGTTCTCGGATCTCACACTCCTCACGACAGCACCTCCCTAGCAAATTCCCCTAAGAAAGGACCTTCTTTTTCAGGGACAGGGCACCCTCTGGCATCCGTGCTCAAACCTCTGGAACCTCCACATCTGGCCCCTGGATGGGACATGGAAGATCTGAGTTACCTACCACCTGTGGTCGTAGACATGATCAACCAAGCCAGAGCTCCCCCTACCAGGCAGATTTACACCCTAAATAAGACCCGCAGAGATGCGCAGTTCGGTCAGTGGATTCATTTCTGCAAGAGAGGTTTTAGGGGAGGCTGTCCCCCTCCACCTTGAAGGTGTATGTAGCCGCTATCGTGGCCCACCATCATGCAGTAGACGGCAAGTTCTTGGGTAAGCATGACTTGATTATCAGGTTCCTTAGAGGCGCCCGGAGGCTGAATCCTTCCCGGCCAAGCCTGTTCCCCTCCTGGGATTTCTCAGTGGTCCTCTCGGTCCTTCAGAGACTCTCTAAAAAAGAGCAATACACAGCAGGCTATTCAGAGATAGCGCTAGCTTCAATCAAGAGGGTTGGGGACCTGCAAGCGTTCTCTGTCACTGACACTTGCCTGGAGTTTGGTCCAGCAGATACTCACGTCATCCTAAGACCGCGACTGGGATATGTGACCAAGGTTCCTACGACCCCCTTCAGTGATCATGTTGTGACCTACCTCCTGCGGTCGTAGACACGATCAACCAACCCAGAGCTCCTGGGTTGACCCATATGTCCGTGGCGGGACATGCAAATTCTGTCTGCCAATTTCTCATTGGCCGTTTCTCAATTTCAGAGGTAAGCCAGGCTCTCAAGAAAGACCCCTTGTGTCACTACATTCGACACAATGTCTCATTTCCTTCATCAGGAAACGGAGGTTACAACAGTAACCATAACGTTTCTCTTTTCCAGGACTAATGACCAAAACTATTGTTGACTCATGCTGCACTCACTCAATTTGTCCAATCAAATGCTCTGTAGAATGAGAATGCCCCTACCCCTAAAGGTGTGGTCACATTTACCTTCACACCAGCAAAAAAATTATTGTTAACCAGCCTCTTTTTAATGCTGCAATTTATCGTGAGACTGAAGTTAAAAAGAAACTCACACCTAAATGATATCCTTGTCCATTGTGAATATTCAGTGTAGCTGTGTATGAAGCATCACTCTCACGGATGTCACTACCAAACCAAGCAACTTCCTATTTGCCAACGTGGCGAATAACGCTGCCAAAATTTTCCAATCCTGAACTCTGTGGTAGGAAATTCTTCGCCACCAGAAGTCCATCCTGTGAAATTCAAGATTGCTTGGATTCCCTGTGAGATGACAGTATTTCACCTGTGGAATCTTGACGGGTGAAGGTAAATACCTCAACAAAAAATAATCTATACTTGTCAAGGAGATTAATCTCAATGTAAATTTGGCGACAGTACAGGGCTGGATTGGTAATCTGGCAGTGGCGGACTGGCCATCTTGAGAACTGGGTCAAAGCTGAAATGAGCTGCCACTTTATGTAGAACGAGCCACAAAATGGTCCTGCGATATACCGAAGGGGTAGCAATATGTCGAAAAGGACAGCGACTGTCAAATACAGGGCCGATTTCTCTTCCCACCCACTCTACCAACTGAGCCACAGCCACCCCACATTTGCAGTGTGGAACAAAAACCCAAACATTTCCAAAGTTGCTGATGCAACACTATCAGTCGCACTACAGGAGAAGGTAAACATACTTGAACTGATGCAAAAATGTATGGTGGGAGTTGGCACTTGGCTGTATGGGGTCAATCTCAGGGTACTGGGACGTTCGGTAGCAATATAATCGTGCGATCGTGTTGCATCAAGTCAGTTCATGGGGACTTTAAAACTGCATTTGATCCTGCACATGTATAAGAACTTAGACACTTAATAAGATATAGAATCAGCGGGTTAAACCCTTCTAATTATTCTGGTCTTCCACCGAAGCTTCATTTTCCTAACTTTTTCCGCTCACCTGCCCAACTGGTGTTGCTAACACAGCACCTGAGCTCTTTCTCAATGGCTCATGCTGACATTCAATTAGTTGTCCTCTAACCAACACACCTCTCCACAGCTAACGACTCAGAACGACAATCTTCAACAGGTATCATTTCTTTCCGTTTTTCAATTACATCACAGAAAAAAATAGCCCGTGGGTCATCGTAGTCAGTGTTGGAGCGTGGAGATGATTTCCTTTTCTCACTGTCTGCTGCTTTTTCTATCTTTCTTCTCACAATATTTTTTTCTGATGAAATATTTCAAAGTGGTTCACACACTTGTTCACCAGAGAGCTGCATTTGAATCCCTGTCTATAAACACTATTTATCCAAAGCTTTGATACTGAGGAAGAAGTGTTTTGGACAGTTGATTGCAATAAAATCGAGCGCCAAGCATTAGAGATGTTTAGGTTTGAAACATCTGTGGGGGGAAAAAACAACATTATTTAGTCTTTTACCACCCTTTCAAGCATTCTGTGAAGAAATTGATCAAAAGTCACTGTAGGCCTGTGTCAAAACATGCTTCACCGCCATGTACATAAAAGCTGTGGTTGTGGGTTGAAACAAAGACAAAGCTATTGAGAACAAGAAGAATTTCTAAGCAATGACAAAAAAAAAAAAAAAAAAAAGCAATTCAAGCCAGAGGTCTTAAAAATACTGTGTACATTATAACACTAAAAAAAGATAAATGTAGGTCTTTGGATGCAACGCATTAGGGTGTTAAATGTTCCTTTCTTCTGTTCATTTTAGCATTCCACATTGAACACATCACACCTCATTAATTCAAATACCAGTCTCAGTTGAAATATCACGATCGATAAGATCATTAATCTTTGGAATATATGATCACATATCTTTGAGCTGCCCACGGTTTGCTTCCATTTGCATTCATATTAGTATAAATGGGAACGAATCAGTCAAATTTTTCATTACAGTAATATTTCTGCGAGGATACAGCAGCAGTGTCTCATGACATTCCTAGTTCAAGCCAAAAGAGCTTAAGAGATAAAAAAAGAGCAAGAATCGAAAGGTTACTGGTTTGTTGATGTTGTTTTTGAATGAGTTGGAAGTGGGTGGACGTTGATTAATATTGGTTAATGTTAATCAGTGAGTCAAAATAAATCAAATGATATTGTACTGCAAGTTGGGCAGAATAATACTTCCTTACATGTTGATTCTGACAAATACATTGTCTAGCGTTCTTATATGCTTGCTTATTTTTGTAGAAAAATGTGCTTATCATCAAATTTGAGACACAAGACTGTTTTTTAGCCTTGTGCTTTCATTTAGTTTTCATTTTGTCTCTGGACCAGGAGAACGCTCGTGCCTCAGAACAACTTGAGAGACAAAAGCGCCATCTACAGATACATTTATAAAAACAACCTGAAATTAAGAAACGATGAAGAGTGGTGCCCTGCTGCCACCCAGTGGTCAGAAGGAGGAAGGTCAGATAATGTTTGTAATACCGGTACTCCATTTATAACGTCTCCTATTTGTGGTATACACATAAAATAAATCAAAATATCTGAACTCTGGTCTATTTAATACCAGTTTCTCCACCAACTGTAACCAACATGGATGAATCTTACTGATTTTTTGTGACTGAATATGATAGTAGATAATGCTTAGGCATAAAAATACTACTACCCGAGGGGACATGTCATTTCAGTCTGTAGCTCCCAGACTGTGGAACGCCCTGCCCCTGTCCATGCGTCTGGCAGACACTGTTGCCTCTTTTAAAAAGGCCTGAAAACATGTTTATTTAATAAGGCTTTTGGTTGATGGGTTTTTACTAGTGTCACTTTAATCTTACATATGTATATACATTTTATACTGTTTGTTTTTACTTATCCTCCAGTACAGCACTTTGTGATTTTATCTGTGAAAAGCGCTTTATAAATAAACTTTACTTACTTACTGACGCTCTGGACAGGGGGGGCGATTGGTGAAGGGCAGATCTTCGAGATAACATGAAGTGCACTGCAGTGGAAATTGGGTAGGTGGCGATATTTCAACTCATTATTGAGGTCAAACCAATTTCATCTTTTAATGATTTTTGAGTTGACCATCCCAGAAGAGCTAATCTGCAGCAAAGTTGTTCTACTGAAGTTTAACAGGAGACAAATTTTTTGTTAAATCATCTTCAAATTTTAAACATAACTTCTTTAGACTTGTGGCTTTGAGAACATTGTATTTCTGGGTTGTCTTGGCACTTTTATTATTGTTTTATATATATATATATATATATATATATATATATATATATATATATATATATATATATATATATACGTACAATAAGTACATGATGATATGCCTGAATAATTATCTTAATTCCCCGATGGGGAACGATCGGGCATGCAGCATGGTGAATGACATGCGAATGAACCTTGACCGAGTATCGCGTGATTGCCTGCTATTACTACGAGACTGAATGCGCTATTCACGTGAAATACTGGCTTTTGATATTGATGCGGATGCGTTATGATAAACAGACAATGAAAGGCCTAGACCCATGACTAAATCTGAATCCATTTGATGGATATGATAATAACTTAGCTTATTTCTGATGGAAACCAGCTGCTGCCTGAGCCGATGATTTTGACGGACTTGGCATGGAGCGCGCTCCTTCCGCGCCGGGTCGTGCAATACGCTTGAGGATGCGATGGCTCGATTGAGTGAGATCTCAATGTGATCTTCAATGTGGCCCGCCAATCACTTTTGTCAGACCCTTTGACTGCGCCAGCTAATGTTCATTGCTATTGGGGGTCTGGGGACATGCTCTCGCAGGAGAAACCTTTGGCAAAAACTGCACTAAAGCATTTAATTCTGGTGACTTTAGGAGCAGCTTTTTTACCTTTTCACAAGCATATTTCGTGTATCTACGGACTACAAAGTATTGATTGAACACTTATTCTCACAACACAAGCACTAGTCAAATTATCACAAAATTAACTACTTTAAAAAAAAACATTTTTAATAAAGTGTTATTTAAAAATACAGTTGAAGTCAAAGGTTTACATACACCTCAGCCAAATACATTTAAACTCCGTTATTCACAATTTAATTTAATCTTAATTAAGACATTTAATCCTAGAAAACCTTACCTGTCTTAGGTCAGTTAGGATCACTACTTTATTTTAATAATGTGAAATGTCAGAATAATAGTGGAGAAAATTATTTCAGTTTTTCATCACATTCCCAGTGGGTCAGAAGATTACATACCCTTTGTTAGTTTTTGGTATTATTGCCTTTAAATTGTTTAACTTGGGTCAAACGTTAACATTTTCAGTCCCCTTCCACAAGGATCTCACAATAAGTTGCTGGAATTTCAGCCCATTTCTCCAGTCAGAACTGGTGTATCCGAGTCAGTTTTGTTGGCCTCCTTGCTTTTTAGGTTCTGTCCACAAATTTTCTATCGGATTGAGGTCAGGGCTTTGTTATATCCACTCCAATACCTTGACATTGTTGTCCTTGACTTTACTTAAGACATTTTGCCACAATTTAGGAGGTATGCATGGGGTCATTGTCCATTTGAAAGACCCATTTGCGGCCAAGATTAAATTTATTGGCTGATGTCTTGAGATTGAGTTGCTTCAATTTATCCACATAATTTTCCTTCCTCCTGATGCCATCTATTTTGTGAAGTGCACCAGTCACTCATGCAGCAAAGCACCTCACAACATGATGCTGCCACCCCCATGCTTCACGGTTGGGATGTGTTCTTCGGATTGCAAGCCTCACCCTTTTTCCTCCAAACATAACGATGGTCATTATGGCCAAACAGTTCAATATTTGTTTCATCAGACCAGAGAACATTTCTCCAAAAAGTAAGATCTTTGTCCCCATGTGCACTTGCATACTGTATTCTGGCAGTTTTGGAGTAGTGGCTTCTTCCTTGCTGAGCAGCCTTTCAGGTTATGTCGATATAGGACTCGTTTAGCTGTGGATATAGATACATCTACCTGTATCCTCCAGCATCTTCACAAGGTCCTTTGCTGTTGTTCTGGGACTGATTGGCACTTTTTGCACCAAACTACGTTCATCTCTAGGAGACAGAATACGTCTCCTTCCTAAGTGGTATGATGGCTCCGTGGTCCCCCGATGTTTATACTTGCATAATATTGTTTGTACCTTTAGGCATTTGTAAATTGCTCTAAGTGATGAGCCAGACTTGTGGAGGTCCACAATTTCTTTCTGAGGTCTAGGCTGATTTCTTTTGATTTTCCCATGATGTCAAGCAAAGAGGCCCTGAGTTTGATGGTAGGCCTTAAAATACATCCACAGGTACACATCCAATTCAGTACATCTCCTATCAGAAGCAAATTGTCTAATTGTCTAAAGGCTTGACATCATTTTCTGGAATTTTCCAAACTGGTTAAAGGCACAGTTAACTTGGTGTATGTAACCTTCTGACACACTGGAATTGTGATATAGTCAATTGAAAATGAAACAATCTGTCTGTAAACAATTGTTCTAAAAATGACTTGTGTTATGCAAAAAGTAAATGTTCTAAACAACTTGCCAAAACTATATTTTGCTAATGTGGATTGTGGAGTGGAGTGGTTAAAAAATGTGTTAATGACTTCAACCTAAGTTGGTAAACTGACCAACTGTACATAGTATTGTGATGTATTAGATGGTAATACTGCGATGGATTGATGTACACCATGGTATTTACATAGTACTCCAATGTAAATGTAAAAAAACATGCAATGATACTTTTTGATATCTGTTTGGTTGCAAAAATAGCATTACCATGAGTTGTTCAAAAGCTCCACATGCAGATGTTAAACATAAATGTGCATTTAGTAATTTGGGGCTCATTTAAAAAGTTTTACACATTAACAAATTAATGGTGTTTTTGTGAAGATTGATCTGAATGGTGTAAACTCACATGAGATGAAGACGTTTGTTTTTATTATATATGGTGCAGGTCACCCCTTCAATGGGTTTCGCCATTTTGGAATTACATGGTCTGCTGTGTTTTACTAAACGTCGAAGAAGAAAATCCTAACGCTCATTGGCTGCCACCTGTGTAGATACATATCTATACGTAGCACAGTGTTGTTTGGTGATGGAAAGAGCAAAAAGAATACAGTGGAACATACTTATTATCATGCTTTAGAAGCAGAGACAACAGGAGTTTCAGTAGCTGTACTGCCGAAGAAGCGTAAAAGGTCCGAAGCAGGAAGACAAAGACTGGCAAAGACAAAAAAACATCTGTATGGCATACACAAGGTGGAAAGATTTGATGACAGAAAAACATGACTAGTGATGCCAGTGTTGCTTTTTTGTTGGACAGGTAAGAGATTATTTATTGTTTAGACCACTCTCTGAAATAGTATCAGTGTAATCTACAGAAAATGTATACAAGTTTCCCTGAAACTGTTTAAAATTACATGTGTAGTCAACGAGTGTTAGTAATGGACAATTTTCAGCAGTGTTTACAAACACAACCGGACAGCAACATGTCATTTGATTTTCTTTGTTATCACAGCTAAAGTAAGTGGGGCCCACCTACCACCACCTCCACAAAATGGCATATGTCTTCATTCGTTTAGTAGCTTGGCACAGCGATTGTTGTGGATTTGGATTTGGGCGAGTTGCATGACATTGGTTTACTTGGAAACAAAATTAGTTGTTCAAATACAGTATTCATGGACATGCCAAATTTGATCATCAAAACAATTCAAATCTTTCCTTTACCATAACATTCTGTATTGCAAAGCAATTCTCTAATAAAGGTAATAACTAGAAATAGCATGAAATGAAGACAGAACTACTGAATGCCCCATTAATAAAGACATCATCGCTGTCAAAGGAAGGATGTAACTGCTGGTTTTGATTCAAAATATCGGCGTCACCATATGAACGGGGAGAGTCATAAACTGACACCAACGTGTTGCAAAATCGTCCATAACTTCTCTTAAAAAACAGCAATATGTTATCATAGTAAACTCCACACATTGTTCATTCCAATAGGATTGTTGAGTGTAAAACATGTTGAAGATTAGTGGACAGGTGGCCAATCCATTAAATCTTGCACCGTTTCCTCACAAAAGCAAGTTTATTACTCTTGTCTCCTCAACAGTGAACCGCCATAAGAATGTCTATGGGACCGCTGCGCTATGCTTTTTTTGCTAACTTTGAAGACTCAACTTGGTTGAATGGCTCTGGTTGTTACAAAGCAGGGTCCGGGGTGGTTAGGTTATGGGGTTGCTCCACCATTACTGAGAGAGAGTTGTTGTGATACATGCAGTTGGAGTGCGCTTAATAAAGTTTCTACACTAAAGTTTACCTACTTATCTGCTCTCTCTGTGAATCATGATGGAAAATATTCCACTTGATTGTTTTCTGTTCTATTTAATTCAATTCTCCAAACGATACAGTGCATGAGCTGTCTGAACAATTCAGACCATTTTGCTAAAGCGTTTGACTTGTTATTTGAAGGAATCAACTCAAATTACTAATTCATTTGTAATGAATGACAAGAAATGAAAAGGCTGGGTCTGCCTCCTCCCGGGGAAGCGCTTGCAGGCTCACCACCTGATCCCTGAAGAGGGTCGTGGGAACCTTGGGCACATAGCCCGGTCGGGGTCTCAGGATTACGTGAGAGACTTCCGGACCTGTCAGCAAGTATCGCTGACAGAGAATGCCTGCAGGTCACCGACCCTCTTGATGGAAGTGAGCGGGGTCATAAGGGTGGTTTTCAAAGAGACGGCTTTCAACTCGACTGACACTAGGGGCTTGAACTGGGCTCTCTGAAGACCCAGAAGGACCATGGAGAGGTCCCATGAGGGAAAGAGGCACGGCCTAGGAGGGTTCAACCTCCTGACACCTCTCAGGAACATGATGATCAAGTCGTGCTTTCCAAGAGACTTAACTTCCACTGCATCGTGGTGTGTTGCTATAGCAGCTATGTATACCTTCAAGGTGGAGGAGGACAGCTTCCCCTACAACTTATCCTTCAGGAAGGAAATCACTGACCCGACTGAGCATCTCTGGGGGTCTTCGCCTCGGGAAGAACACCAACTCACGAACACACGCCACTTCAGGGCATACAGCTGCCTCGTGGAAGGAGCCCTGGCCTGAGTGATCATTTTTACCACCACGTGCGGTAGACTACTTAAGTCTCCTGCATCCCTTTCAGGGACCAGACATGGAGGTTCCAGAGGTCTGAGTGCAGGTGCCAGATGGTGCCCCCGAGAGGACCTCCTCTCTCAGGGGAATTTGCCAGAGAGGGGCTTTCATGAGGAGCATGAGGTCCGAGAACCAAGTCTGGGTGGGCCAGTGCGGCACCACAAGGATGACTTGTTCCTCATCCTCCCTGACCTTGCAGAGGGTCTGTGCAAGTAGGCTCACTGGGGGAACGTGCATTTGTGCAGCCCCCGGTGCCAGCTGTGTGCCAGCTGTGTGCCAGCTGTGTGCCAGCGTGTCTGTCCCGAGGGGGGGCTCCCATCAGGGAATACCAGAGTGGGCACAGGGAGTATTCTCAAGAAGAAAACAACTCTACCTGTGCCTTGCCGAATCGACTCCAAATCCGATGGACCACCTTGGGGTGGAGTCTCCACTCTCCCCTGAGCATCACCTGCCATGACAGCACGTCTGCTGTGGCATTGAGGCTGCCTGGGATGTGAGTGGCCCGCAGTGACCTGAGTCAGAGATGGCAGGCGAGTTGCAACAAGCAACGAGAACGTAAGCTGCCATGGCGATTTCTATATGCTTCTGTCGTCATGTTGTCCGTCCAGACAAACATGTGCTTGCCCTGGATCAACGGCAATATTTTCTGCAGGAAAAAAATTATATTCTCCTGTCCAGGAGCCTGCCCATTACACACAGCGCCTCAGACTAACTTGGAGGCGTATGTCGTAACCACGACACACCTTGACACTTGCTGTAGGGGGACTCCTGCCCGCAGAAAGGCAAGGTTTGTCCAAGGGATGAACAAGTGGTGGTAGAGCGGCGTGATGGCCAAGCAATGTGTGCCGTGGCGCCATGCCCATCTCGGAACTTGAGTCCGAAGCTAGTGCTGAAGCAATTACATATGCATCAACCCAAGCAGTGTGACCACCGCTGAGAATGACATATGCCCCAAGAGCCTCTGAACGTTTTTCAGTGGAACTGCTGTCCTCTGCCTTAATAACTTCAGGCAGTTCAGCACCGATTGTACATGCCCACGTGTGAGGTATGTATCATCGAGACTGAGTATAACTCCATGCCGAGAAAAGAGATGCTCTGAACCAGGGAGAGCTTGCTGTTGACCTGAAGCCCTTGACAGCTGAGGTGCGTGAGCATCAGGTCCCTGTGTGCACACAGCAACTTGAGAGCGTGCACTAGAATCAGCCAGTCATTGAGGTAGAGTATGCGGACGTCCACTTCCCTTATCAGGGCAAGAGCTGCCTCTGCGACCTTTATGAAGACATGAGGGGACAAGGACAGGCTGAAGGGGAGGACCTTGTACTGGTATGCTCAGCCGTCGAAAGCAAACCGTAGGAAGATTCTGTGTCGAGGTAAAAATGAGACGTGAAAACTAGGGCGGATTGCCTGGCGAACTGAATCACATAGAGGAGTCGGACGGTTATGGCCAGCCAACGCAACGGGTTGAAAAGCACTAGCCAAAAATCCAAGCTCCGGGTGAGGGGCACTAAGAGGACATTCACATCTGACGTATCTGGAGGTAAGGCCTCGTGGCAGGGGGAGAGCAGGACACGCCACATCGAGGAACCTCACTTTGTCCCGAGGTGGCTGCACTGAGGGCAACCTCGAAGCACTTACCTTGCTCCACATACCCGGCGTAGGGCGGGTCAGTGGCTGAGGAGAAGGGCCTTTTGGGCCGTCCTCAAGACTCATCACAACCAGCTGGCTGGGGTGTGGCTCCCATTGGAGCCCCAAATCGCCTACAGACGTTCACGTCAATGTGATTGCTCAATTAGAGGAAATATACTCTTTTTGCAGGAATATATATACTCTTTTAAGCTGTCGAAGCGCCCAGGGGCATACTCTGCAGGAACCGCTGCAGAAGGAGAGAAAGCCGCTGAATTGCACCGTATATCTAACAGCAATTTACTTCTTTTAAGATGAATGTACTGGCAGAGAAGTACTGCTGAATCAACCGCTTGGCTACGAAGAAAAAATCTGAATGAGTGGTTGCGAGTCAGCTGCTTTTATACCCATATGTCCAGGGGAGTGGCATGCAAATTCCACTAGCCAATTCTCATTGGCATTTTCTCAAAAATCTGAGGTGTTTGGGGCTCCCAATGGCAACCCCTAGTGTCACTACATCGACACAATGTAACGTGAATGACAGATAGGGAATCCTAGTATCCAGTCCCAGTATCACAGTAAATATCAGCCATGCGCCTCCATCTGTTAAATAAATGTCTTCTAAAGCAACACGATCACTTTTGGTGTGAAAAAGACAAATATTTAAGTACTTTTTTCTGTCTCCTACAGATGAATGTAGTTTGGTGCGAAAAGTGCAAATCAATCCCAGAAAAACAGCAAAGACTTTGTGACTATGTTGGAAGAAAACAGGTAAACAAGTATCTATATCCACAGTAAAACGAGTCCTATATTGACATTACCTGAAAGGCTGCTCAGTAAGGAAGAAGCCACTGCTCCAAAACTGCCTTAAAAAAAGCCAGACTACAGTTTGCAAGTGCACATGGGGACAAAGATCTTGTTTTTTGAAGAAATTTCCTCTGGTCTGATTAAATACATTTTTTATGTTTTGGCCATAATGGCCATCGTTATGTTTGAAGGAAAAAGGGTGAGTCTTGCAAGCCGAAGAACACCATCCCAACCGTGAAGCATGGCAGTGAAGGGGTGGCAGCATAATGTTGTGGGGATGCTTTGATCATGATAATGATCCTAATTGACCTAATGCAGGGAATGTTTTCTTCAGTTAAATGACAGGAATTGTGAAAAACAGAGTTTAAATGTATATAAACATATAAAATGTATGTAAAGGTGAATATAAACTTCTTACTTCAACTGTAGAACAATTTATGTTCTATAAATTGTATTACTCTATTAATAAGAGGCACATCGAGACAGTCGATGCAGCAATATGGCTGATCAATGGGGGAGGTACGTGAAGAGAACATAGGCTGCTGTTTATTCAACATTTTAGTGAAACTTTATTAGTTTTGTATGGTCATTTGCTTGGTCCTGTCATTAAACACCTTGTTACATGTACTGTATTATCTTGGCTCATGTTTGTCATATACTTCATTTCAACTGTATATTCCCACAATTGTAATTTTGCTCACCATTTTATACCAAATACTGTACATGCTGTGTACTTGCCACATAGTTTTCTATGTTGGGCCTAATAATAGTTTCTGTTTTCATGCATGTTAGGCTGAGTTCTGGGATCCTGCTAGGCATGTTGTTTCTCTTTTACACAATGTTCTAGCTTCTGACTCTAGTTCAATATCTCAGATAAGTAAATCCTTATAAACAAGAGTGGCATGTCATTGAATTAAACATTGCACTTTTGTATCGCATTGGAATGTCATAATTATAATTTACCACAATAATATTGTAATGAAGGCAGATGAAGAAGACCAGGGGTGAGGATCTAAGTGCAGTTTATTTGCAAAATAACTAGACAAACACTGGAACAAAGAAAACATCCACAAACAATGGGAAAATAAAACAAAAACACGAAAGACATCAAAGAAGAACACAGGCTGGGGAAACCTCCACGGAGGACAAAGATAACATTAAAACATATACATTCAACATCTACAAACATCAACGATCGACAAGGGAATGGAAAACAAACAGGGTTTAAATACACAAGGTAATGAGACTAAATGACATACAGGTGAAAACAATGAGAGAGTGATGAGGGCCGGGAATCATGGGAATTGTAGTGCATGACAATTGACAAGGGAAACACGGGGCAGACAACAGGGGATCGTGACAAATATTGCTTTATGTGTAGTATAAAGCCACAAGGGCTTCAGTTTTTTTAAACAGTTTTGAGTGGTTTCTACAGATGAAGGGCAGGTTCAGTGAGAGCCCATCAAGACATACAGCTGTTGGCAACACAAATTCCATGTAATCCAAGTCAAGTGGAGTTCTCTAAAGTGCTCTCTCACAGAGAATTTGCTCTAAAAGATGGCGCTTCAGTATGTGCTGCAGAATAAAGAACAAAATATAATTGAAACAAGCAACACATATTACAAAGCAACAATTACCTAGTGATCTTAACCCTTACGCCCGTTTCACACATACTCCGTGTGCAGTGCGTAAGCGGTACGTATGCGGTGCGTATACGGTACAGGAGCAGCACGCGCTATAGTGCTTTCACATATGCTGCGTTTGCAGTGCGCTACTGATCCACAGTTTCTGTGTGCCACAAAATCAAAAATGTGTAAGGAATTTTGATTTTAAATCCAAACGTTAACTTTGAGATTGTTTAAGGCATTGAAACAGTATGAAAATTAATTGTAATCATTGTGATTCTTTGTTTTACATGTAGTTCGAGTTGTTGACAGAAAAGCTATTGTGCTATATCTGTTGCTAATAAGGAGAAGAATGAGACGCATTTGGGTTCACCAGGTTCTTTTTTTAGGGTAAAAAAATCATATATGATGGCATTTTGCAACTTTTGGGACTATAGTCATACTTTTTTGTTTTTCTTGACCCTGTAATTTAGTAACTGTAGAACACATTAACTGTAATTATGCGTATATGATGAAATTATTACAGTTTCTTGACAATCTATGTCTATTTTAATGTGAACAATGCGCTGCCGCTTTAATTCATTGCGGTGCAGCACAGCAAAATTAAAAACTCTAACCTGTTAACTTCTTTCATATGGGGCAACAGATGTTTGAGAGGCCAGGGGAGGGACTGTAAGTGGGCCAAATATCTCACAAAAAATGTTAACTGTTAGATTAAAAACAAAAACAATATTTTTGAGTCTTGGAAAATGTGTTAAAAACAAAAGAGGTAATTTGTTCCCTCACATTTAGAGCTAAAGCATACATCTACATTTGTATGACAGCAATGATCTAAAAAGAGTAATTTCTGAAATGTATCCTGTAAAGAAGACTAATTTGCACCTGTTGCGTTAAAGTACTATTAATTACAGTTTAGGCACAATTTAGGCCTAAAAGCATAGCTGTGGGTGACTTATTGGTATGAAATCTTGAAATGGAAAGCATTATAAAATACAATCATGCTGACAAGACAGCAATATCTAAGCTGATAACAAAAAACAAAAACATTCTCTAAAATGTTTATAGTGCATGCTTATTTATGTGTACACATAATTTACCTTTTTATCTACAGTACATTCATTTTGCTAATTAAAGATGGTCCTTTTACAGCAACTTTGAAATCAGTGCTTAAAGTCACCAATGTAGAGTGTTGCAACCTGTTACTTAGGCTATGATTTATTTTTCTGGGGTCACAACCTTTCACTTAATTATAAATGAATTGCAACTGAAATTACAAAAGTTAGCTTGTACATTATATTATAAATAAATAAATAAATAGCAGTTCTTAAAGATCTATAGTAAGATTGCAACAACTAGCTGGTAAACTTCCTGTGTTTTTTTAAGTGCCTAGCAAAGATACAACTATTATATTTACATTACATAACATAACATTAAATCAGCCCTGTTATTATATGATGAATTAGCACACAAATAAAGTAATAATAACTCACATGCAGAGGGTACCCAGAAGAAGCAATAGGCTCGTTTCAGATGAGCAAGTTCTGACTTGCTGTGATGTCATGACGACGTATGTCATAAAATGTCCGGCGAGGCAGCCGCAGTTCTAGCAGTAGGCTTGTTCGAGAAGCCAAACGCCTCGCATTGAAAGTAGACGACTGCAGTCTGGGGAGGAGTGGAATATGTGCTGTCAAGTCGGACATATTCTCACTTCTTGTATTGGATCAGACACATTCGAGATCAAAGGCAGATATCGCGGGATTCATGTTCATACGCTGTTGCTGATAAGGTGGATACAATTTAAATTATGTTGTTTAATATTGAAAATAAATATGACGAAAAAGACACTCAATGTAAATGTTATTTCATTTCTACTATAGACATGTATTTTCATCCATTTTGTATTTAATAAAGACATGTATTTGAGATATTTCAAAAATATGATAATCACATATCCCTTAAAGAGATTGCACTGTCAGAGTTTCGGGAATATTCAGATACAATTAAACATTCAAAAAACAAAGTGTCACGGTTGTTTAAGCCAATCAGCATTAAGCTGTGTCGTCAGCAAGTTGTTTCACATTGTGCCTTTAGTCAGCGCAGTCGGGGAAGAGCAAATATGCTCGACTGCAATGCCTGGCACAGCCGCCTCACCGTCACGAGAGTTACGTTAGCATGACATCAGAGGAAATCGGACCACACCACACTCAAATCAAATAAAAATAAAATCACTTTATTGTCACACTACCATGTACACAAGTGCAACAGTAGGTGAAAGTCTTGAGTGCAGTTCCGAGCAACATAGCAGTCATGAAAGTGATGAGACATAGCCTATACCAATTACAATAAACAACATATTTACACAACACAATTTACATATCAAATGTACACATACTTACACAACACAATAGCCTATAATATACAATGTACAGTAAACAATACACACAATATAGAATACACATACAATAAAAATAAAAAATAAAGAGTATATAAAAAAATATATACAGTAGATGTATTGAGGAGAATATAATTATGACATCTATTTTCGGCGGTGAAGAAACAGATGGAGGCCATTTTCCACACCATGCCCCGCCAGCGTTCCAGCGCGGGCCATGCTCCGTCTGCTCCCCGGGCAGCTCCGCCTCAACCTGGGCCCAGCTCTCAGCCCCAGCGTCGAGCGCCCCGCAGGAAGGTGCGGCCAAATAATTTCTCACATTTGCACAGTAATTTTCACTTGCATTTGCTCATACCCTAGAACCCTGTGTTTCCATTGTTGCATGGTATTTTTTTCAGCAAATGAGATCAACCTTGCTGACAGTGTCAAAAAACACCTTTAGATGACTGCACAATAGAACAGATACTTCCTCTAGTGTTTGAATTGAGGGAATGTTTGGGGGGGTTCGTACCCACCATATGGCCAAAATAATAGAACCTGGGGGGTTCTCTGGTGTTTCATTAAAACTAGAATATTAGAAACATAAATATATTTATTTATTTTATGTTTGTGGTGACACAACAAAACATTGTACATAATCTATCTCAGTTTCATAAATAATCCAAATTATACTTTTTACATCAGAAAAATCAACACACGCCCGAGGAACTAATAGATGGTGACTGAGTGACACTGGCGGGGCAGATCCTCAGTTTCACCTAACTATAAATGTAAGATATAATTATTGTTTGATACAGTATATGATTGTTGGTACTTCTAAATTACTAACATTAAATAATCTTTTCTTAGAACTAAACCATTGCTAGAGTTTAATCGAAATTAATGCAGTTAATATGCACATACAGTAGTTTTGCCAGTAACAGTCTTATCTAACACTACATGTTAGCTTACTAATTTGTAAAGATACATATACTTACTTATAATTGTAACTTAGTTATTGCATGGATGCAATGTTGAGAAATATCTTAGTCTATTTATTATGTTGTGCCTGTGACAAGCAGTCCTTCATCAATTTCTTTAAATATGCAGGCCATGCTAATAAACAATACTGATGACAGAGAAAACAATATCATTGAGATCAATGGTATCAATACCATGGGAGTTGTAGAATGGGCCCCATGGTAGTCGTTGGCCCCTGGGCTTCAGCCAGTATAAGCCATACATTAATGCACACCTGGTCAGCACACTCAATCCCGTTTGTTCTCCATTTATTAATGTTTATCTGCACAATTATATGGCTCCTGCAAATTCATATATATATACATATATATATATATATATATATATATATATATATATATATATATATATATATATATATATATATATATATATATATATATATAAACATACTGTATTTGTGAAAATGTAGCATGTTATTGCACCCGTGCTAGTTATATATATATATATATATATATATATATATATATATATATATATATATATATATATATATATTTATATTTAAGCAATATCACACAAGCAAGAGTGCGATATGGCCCTACATAGGCACTGCTGTGATTCGGCCGCAGGCACGTGCTGATGTAGGGCCATATAGCATGATTGCAAGTGTGATATTGCTCATATACAACAATTCAATGAACAAGTACATTTTAAAAAATGTGGAAAAATTGAGTGCGGTCATAAAAACGCATTTGTGCTTGGAACTACTTTATTACGCAACTGAACAGAATCTGCTGTAGTTCAAAACAAATGATGTGTCCAAGCCTCTGTTAGTAATTCAAAAAGTTCACTTCAGAAATAGTATCACGGCTTGTGCTGTTTCTAACAAGTTATTGGATAAACAAGGATAGACGGATGGATGTGTGTGTGTGTGTGTGTGTGTGTGAGTGAGTGAGTGAGAGAGAGAGAGAGACCTGTTGCCCCACCCAATCAGAGATGCTGTCTGCTTTCTGAAGGTCAGCTTTCTCAGTGGAAAATAGACGTCCAAGCGGGGGGGTATTCCTCTCTATTTTGCGGTAGCAGGTGCACAAGACTCATTCACTATTGAAACAGCGATGTCCTCCTCCATTTATATATATATATATATATATATATATATATATATATATATATACTGGCAGCAAAAAGTCTGGAATAGTGTACAGATTTTTTCTTTTATAGAAAGAAATTGGATCTTTTATTCACCAAAGTTGCATTCAACTGATCACAATGTATAGTCAGGACATTAATAATGTGAAAAATTACTATTACAATTTGTTTTTTAAATTACAACTACAATTACTTAAACTACTTCAAAGAGTTCTCTTCAAAAAATCCTCAACATGCAGCAATGACAGCTTTGCAGATCCTTGGCATTCTAGCTGTCAGTTTGTCCAGATTTCACACCACGCTTCCTGAATCACTTGCCATAGATGTGGCTGTCTTGTCGGGCACTTATCATGCACATTACAGTCTAGCTGATTCCACAAAAGCTCATTGGGGTTAAGATCCATAACACTCTTTTCCAATTATTTGTTGTCCAATGTCTGTGTTTCTTTCCCCACTCTAACCTTTTCTTTTTGTTTTTCTGTTTCAAAAATAGCTTTTTCTTTGCAATTCTTCCCATAAGGCCTGCACCCCTGAGTCTTTCTCTATACTGTTGTACATGAAACTGGTGTTGAGTGGGTAGAATTCAATGAAGCTGTCAGCTGAGGACATGCGAGACATCTATGTCTAAAACTAGAGACTCTGATGTATTTAACCTCTTGCTTAGTTGTACATCTGGGCCTTCCACATCTCTTTCTGTCCACATCCATTTTTGACCTAATATTGACTTTAAGACATGCCAGTCTATTGCATACTGTGGCAACTCAAAAACAAACACATTTAACAAGCCAAATAGCTATCAACTGTGTTTGAAATAATGGCAAGTGATTTTCTAGTACTAAATTAGCAATTTAGCATGAATATTCAAGGATAAGTTGTTGGAGTGATGGCTGCTTGAAATGGGGCCTGTCATGATCTGATCAAAAATAACTTTTTTCAAATAGTGATGGTGCTGACTATACTTTGTGATCAGTTGAATTCCACTTTGGTGAATTAATGTACCAATTTCCTTCCGACACAGCAAAATCTGTACATTATTCAAAAATTTTGGCTGCCAGTATATACACATTTAGCAGAGAAATACATTTTTAGAGCACATTATGGTTACTCCAGCATTACGCAGTATGCCCACCTATCTTTCTTAGGATTTTGCGTATGTCACACTGAAATAAATGATGATACGAATGACCGCCAGAACAACGAGTACTCTTTTGACCTGGACATTTTTCAATCTACAAACACGATGCTGCAGCTGAATGTTTTTTTTTTTTTTAAGTTTAAAGAAATTCTCTCTAAACACACACACAGAGCAGTGGTAAGTGGGAGAGCAACTGATGGCACAGGCAAGACAGACAGTCCGACTAAGCTGATCCACCAATCAGAACGTTCATTTCAAACATGATTGGATGTTTACTAACCAATCATATTTTCCATTTCGGTAAGGGGCAGAACATCTCCAGCGTCCAATGATAATGCACAAATATACCTGGAGTAACCATAATTTGTGCTGTAACTTTATTTCCCTGCTAAACACAAATATATACATTTAAATCTAACTTGGTGCGATTCAACTTTGTGAAAATACTGCATGTTATTGCACTCGTGATAGTACTGGGGACACAACTGTGTTGTCTAGGCCTAGACTACACAACTGCTGAGTTCTCAGAGACACATCAGATGACTACAGTATGTCTGAAAGCATGACAACCCCATTTCACCTGAATGGCTGACATTAATAAACTGCTCATGTAGACACATCAATAGCTTGTTGTAGGAGAGACCATGTTAAAATGTGTTAATGCAACAAAGTTAAAAACTGTGACTATTTTTAGCCAGTATTGTTTTCACACATCGATGGGTCTGAATTAAATCCTCCTTCTTCACAGAAACATACGCTTACATTGCGCTTTGGCTGGATCACACTTGTCTCTCACAAGCCCAGCTTTACTGAATACACTTGCAGGGATTGCTATGGCAACTGGTTGCTATGGGTGATGTGACACCACTACATGCTCATCCTGGCGAGAGAAATAGGGAGTTGGACCACAGAGGAGAGGAATGGAAGCAGAGCGCACATTTTATTTTCATTTGCTGAACAAATCGACGAGCTGGGCTGAAAAGTTGTGAAAATCATCACTCTCTGGGCGGACAGTCGTGATAGAAGCTGTCTCTCTCTCTCTGTTTATTTTGGGTCTCCATCACCCTCCCACTGATGAATCCTCTTCAGAAACAACAGGTGAGAAGCGAATGATTTAATTATATTCAGTCCTGTGTATGTACACAGACGTCACTGATTCAACTGTCAGGGCTGTCAGAATGCAATTTGGGGGTTTTACAGAGGAACAATCGGATATATAACAAAATCCCACATTGAAATCTGATAAATAAAATTTGAAATGGAGACGTGTTATGTCAGGCACCTTGCTTCTGTAATCCAAAACCATACTGTATGTACCCTATGCATTTGTGGTTGATTTTTGCCAAAATGCATCTGTGAGACTTCATCTTATTTAAGAGAAATCTTCACATTTGTGGTTCACTCAAAATCCTTGTTACATTTGAGGAAATTGAGCCAGATTTCACAGGGAGTGCCAGAGCTGATCGTGAGTGCTGGCATCAAAGAAGTGAACCATTAAAGGGTCACCGACTACCACAGAAACAGATGCGCTTTCTGAGAATTAATCAGTGCGAATGAAAATGCCACACAAGATAGAAAGGGATTGAAACACATTTACCTGCCGTATTGGCAGATAATTTACAGAGATAATTTACAGAAATAATTTACTCAAGGCTACTAATTTTCATCAGCAAGATGATTCGTATTCATGAATGTGCATCAGTGATATGAGTTCGTGGTAACCTGTAACATAGTTTGTACACTGGATGTAACATAGTATACAAGATTAAACGTGAGGCCTGTCCTATACACTGGATGTGAATTTATTTTGTGAATCCTCAATTGCTCCCTTAAATCATCATAAATATTGTACGCAGGGTTGTAATCACCATAGACATTTAGAGGGACATGTATCCCCCCAATATTCAGAAAATTGGTCAATGAATATGCACTTTTCCATATGAGATTTAAAAAAAATTGCCATTGATCACCCCTAATATAAAAATTTAGTTTCATTCTTGCTGCTAGGTAATAAACTGAATGTGACATATGTACAGACCTTATTATTAACATTTGCTTTAAAAACTAGCTTGTTTTCCTAACATTTTTTATGTATATATTAAATGTCTCATTTTTAAAAATGTATTTTCTTGTTGTGTAGTGATCATTTTGATCATCTTGTGTGTTTTCAGAATGGATCTTAAGAGGAACATGATTGTGACGAAAACGGCTCCCTGACCCGAGCCGAGAAACTGGAGAGGATCATGGCTGAGCATCTCCACAGCAGCACGCTATCTGCGTCTGGTGCCACCCAGCCCATCCCTTTCCTCACGCTGGAACAGAAGGCTGCCTTCGTCTTCGTTCTCCTCCTCTTTATCTTTCTGGGGCTGCTGATCGTGCGCTGCTTCCGAATCCTTCTGGATCCCTACAGTAGCATGCCAAGTTCCACATGGACAGACTATATGGAAAAAGATACATTCGACTACCGTATTGCCTGAGCTTCTGGCCAGGTTTCAGGCTATAAGACATGCGATGGTTACCTCACACACCCACCACCTCAAATACACCTACTCCGAGCTCACTGCATCCCTCAAGTCCTGTTGTTCTGTGATGGTGGTTTTGTGCCGTTGGTGGCCTGGATTTTCCATTTGAAAACTGTACTTAAATGTACTTGCATCTCTCCTGTGTTCATTCAGAATTTTTCAATGGCAGATCATAAACTCACGGCTTCCACTACTGTCCACGAAAAATTCAGCACAGCTGAAAAGTCTTAGCGATTACTCATTTATGCTCAAAACAAGCCAAATATCTTGTTTATACCTGGTTAATTATTTTCTATGTCCAAGGAAGAATAAATGAACAATTCCAAAATTTGAAAAATTAGGTTAATCCATTTTTTAATTATTCATTTCACACTTATAATAGAAGCACAGTGCATTGGTTCTGGGATGGTTAAATCCTCTGAGCTCTTCAGTTGGGGACTATTTGAGGAGCTTTGCGCCTTATAAATCCGTGTGTTTACAGAACAGCCAGAGAAACTGGCCTACCAGCCTCTTTTGGCAATTTGAATGTTTGTATGTTTGGTTTTTTGACAAGTCCTCTACCCACCTCTCTCTACAGTGTTCTTAATAGGATGAGTCTGACTTTCTCTATATTGTTCTCCAGTAATGTTGAAATGGACTGTTCTTTCAGATGTTTGCTGTTCTGGCCAGATAATCAGCACAGTGTTTTGGTTCACCTGTGATTTGCTTAACTTACATGTTCAAAAGATGTTCTAGTGTGCAGAGGAGGTCAAAATTGCCATTAAGATGAAAACTTGCTTCAAAGTCTGTAAGATGCAGTGATGTTTATCAGGACACTGATCTGCTGTTCTCACAATGCACATTGTGTCTTAGCTGAGTGCTGTGTCCAGTATTTTTGAGCCTTTAAATGCAGAGAGATGCTGGTGACATTATTCAAAGAGAAAATGTGCCATGTAGTTCACAAGTGGCTTTTGCATTTTAATGTGCTTTTATATTTGTTACCAAATAAAAAAGACATGTTTACACCTCAGCTTATTGAGTTTTGTAATTGATATAAGAAAAATAAAAAAAAATTGGGAATGAAGATGATTATTATGTGAACCACAAGATCATTGTTGTTATTTTACATGGATTCTGGGCAGGGTTGTTAGAAGTTTGATTTTATCTTTTCTATTTTCAATTTGTCCATGCAGATTCATTTTATTTTCACTCTATGATTTCTAGTTTAAATTTTATTTTTTCCAATGATTTTTCATTTTAGTTTTTCAGTATGTTTAATTTTTATCTTAGTTTTATTTGTAATGATTTAGGGCTGCTAAATATAAAGCATTAACTGAAATAATTTAACTATCTTACTTTTCTCAGGACCATCTAGTGTTATTGCTTTCTAAGTGTGTTTTCATGTTTAATGAAGGTGGGTTGTGAAGGATTCAAAATGTTTCCTTAAAATAATCAAACAAACTGACAAGCCACCAATAAAACATCATTTAGATCAAATTAAAGGCCCTGATCAGATGGCAGGGGACACTCATCTCTTTACTCTGACTCTTTCCTCCAGCTGAGAAAGACATCAGATCCTCCCTCCAAAGCAGCATGCAAACAGCCATAACCCTTCATTATTATACTAACAGCAGGCAAACATGCTGGCAGCCGCTTTCACAGGAGGGAGTGTGCAGTAAGAAAACATCTCAAAGTCATCTGTCTTCATCTACTCTGTGCTTTCACTCAACCTCAGAACAGCAAAGACAACTCTATTTTACAGTGCCACACTCCACAGAGGGGCTCTTTGAGCTCAGCAAAGCACACTGTGGACCAAAATGAATTAGGCCTGTTGTACAGTGAAAGGTAATGAGACATCTAATGTAGAGTGGGGAACGTTACTTCATCAAACTACATGTTGTGCTATTTATGGTCAATGGTTTATTTGACATAATGTTCCCACTGCAATTTTGTTACGGCACAGAACTGAATCATTTGCAACATTATTCAGCCTTTTTTGCAGTATCATAATTTATAATTACATTTATTTTCTTGGCATATGCCAGACAATCAAAGTGACTTATGACTTGGGAATGTTGTGACTATTACTAAAGCCTGTAGATAGAGGGACAAAAAAAATTATAAGCAAGTAGTCCCTCTTTGACAACTTAATGAGGATTCTATATCTAAAATCTGTGTTATTTCCTTTGCGATGAAAGATTGGACATTTAAATTAAATGTAGAAACAACTCACAATCTCCATACCTTCCAATATGAAGGATATGCAAAGCCCTTCTACCAAGGCAAGCCTATGAGGTTAGCAACAAAATGTATAATGCGGCGGCCCCATAGACATTCAATGGGCGGTACACTGCTCAATTTATATATATTTTTTAATGGATGTCTATGGAGGAGATATTTCAGTGCGCTGAATAAATTATTTTAACTAACACGCTAGTTAACTGTTACGCTCTCTTATGATAAAACTCTGAGGTTGTTATATAGGTATAGAAGATCTCTTGGATATGTCTCTGGAAATCAAATTAGACTCACAATAATCTACATTAAAATAAAATAAAAATGGCTACATTTAATGTTGCATATTGGGGAAGTTTTTTTTTTTTTTGTCCCCTTTTCTCCCCAATTTCTCTGCCAAATGTGTGTTCTTATCAAATGTGTTTGTATTGCATTTGTTAATTGCTGCCTAAAGAAAAGTTGCTTCAAGGTGAACATGTCTTGTATTACTTTATGATTTAAACACTTTCGTCTTTGTTTCTTTAATACAATGATACCTGTATATATTACTGATCCTGCAGTCACATTCACAATGTGTAAGAGTGAACTGCTCCGTGGAAATAAAGCAAAACTCACAAGATGATCGCAGATCATGTGCAGCATTCTCATAGACTACATTACTCTTCCAAACAGTTTTCAGTTAAATGAAAGGAGTGATAACTCTTTACATGCGCTTGATTCACGAGACAGGGTGAATGCCTCTGAACAAACAATTAATCAGACTTTTCTTTTTTCTGTTATTAAAAATAAATTAAAGTGTTTCTTCAAGTGCGTCTTTTTGACTAACAGCATTTCTTGTCACATGTCACTCCGAGACGCCTTACAGGTCACCCACCTGTTGCGGGTAGATGAGCAAAATTACTCGTGCATGAAATACATTTGGATTGAATCTTGTCACATTTTGCAGGTGGCAGGTGTTATATCACACCCTGGGTGCACATAAAAATAACAAACGTTCATAAAATCACTCGTAGAAAATGCTCTTAACAGCTAAGATCAATAGTTATTGGGAAACGAGTCCCAGAACTCTATACATGTGCATGTCATGGAGAAGTGCTTTCATAGCACTCAGAGCTCACATATCAAATCAGATGCGCATCGCAGCTTTTCTTTCATCTGTTCTTCAAAATATAATCATGTTTCATCAAATGCACGCCTTTGTGTCTAATTTCTTGTAATACATCACTCTGAGAAGTCTTACAGGTCGCCTTCCACAGTGGCTGGTACATCAGCAAAATGCTCTGCAGGAAAAATCTGAATTTGGCAGTGTTCATTTCAAACCTTGTTCACCAGGAGTAGGTTGTACAACAAATTCGGGAGAAAGGAAATCAGTGTCATTAAAAGTGATAATAAAGCTTTGCAATCTCACCCACACTTTCTGCAGGAAAATTATCTCTCGAAAGTTTTAAAAGTTAATGTGTTGGTGATTGGTGAGACACCCGGCAAGCCACTTGATTTTTAACAAAGAGCCACTTGTGGCTCACGACCCATAGGTTCCCGACCCCTGATCTAGGTTGACTTTTTTTGGACCTGAACAAAGCGAACATATATTTGTAGAGCAACCTCTGTAAAGCTGCACTTGCATGTCCACCCAGGTGAGGGGAGAAACAAACCCGAATGTCTTTATTCACATATTATCCAAACTAAATATTATGTGACAAGAACAAAAAATCAAGGAGAGTCTGTCGTAAAAATTTGATCTGTAGGGAAGTAGGCTATACCTGGCCACAGCAGGACTGAAATGTGTGAAGTATAAGTATGAAGTATAAAAAAAAAAAAAAAATGTCAATGGTGTTTTTGTTTTTAATTTATAATGTTGTATTAATGTTATTGTAAAATGTATTTAATTAATACATTAATAAATGTCATTAGTGTACATTTTGTTATTAATATTATTGGTTTGATAGTAACATTAAAAAAAATATTGCCTCATTAAGTAGATTCAATGTAGCTAGTTACTTTTTGATGGTAACTTGCTTTGTAGCTAACTACTTTTTCAAAAGAGTAGCTTGACTGCAGCTTAACTACTTAAAATGATGAGTGGCTTGTAGTTTGTAAAACTACAGTTTCAAAGTAGCTTCCCCAACACTGCACAACAGTAAATTGCCAGCAGGAGTTGAAGCCACCGGATGTGTTCAAGCGGCCATCTTGGTATGCCCAAACTCTTATAAAGCGTCAATGACTGACAGGAGAAAACACCCCATCTCTGACCTGCAGATATAACAGTTACATTTCAACCTCTAGTGATAATCATGTTTAATGTTTAATTTGCTCATTATGGATAATATTATTTATCACGGATCGTGATGTCAGAGCATTCACCTGCCCTGGTGTTCAGCCTATCAATGCAGCACAACAATCACCAAATGAAGCAGCAAAACGCTCCACAAGTAATGTAAGTAGGAATAGCTGTTATATCTGCTTGTTTAGGGTGACAATACGTCCTTACCCCGGAAAGGGACTTAAATGACGGTATATGCTTGTTTTCATATTTAAATGCTCTCTGTAGTTATACATGGTTACATATCATAAATACGTGTTTGCCATTTAAACCTAGCATATCAGTGTCATTTTAACCAACTTTGCTTTGCATGTCTCCCTCTCTGCGCATCCACTGCAAGTGTGTGTGAGAGAGAGAGAGAGAGAGAGAGAGAGAGAGAGAGAGAGAGAGAGAGAGAGAGAGAGAGAGAGAGAGAGAGAGAGAGAGAGAGCACGTGCTTTTATTCAAGTGACAGTGAGAACAAGGCACTTTTTGATGAAAACTTACAGTGGCATGAAAACGTTTAGGCACACCTGGTCATAATTTATGTTGGTGGGTGTAAATAGTTAAGTGAGTAGTAGATGAACTGATCTCCAAAAGTCATAAAGTTAAAGATGAAACATTCTTTTCAAAATTTTAAGCAATATTAGTGTATTTCTTTTATTTTTATTTATTTATTTTTTTACAATTTTAGAGTGAAAAAAAGGAAAGGAGCACCATGCAAAGGTTAGGGCACCCCAAGAGATTTGAGCTCTCAGATCACTTTTACCAAGGTCACAGACTTTAATTAGCTTGTAAGGGCTATGGCTTGTTCACAATCATAGTTTGGAAAGGCCAGGTGTTGCAAATTTCAAAGCTTTATACATACTCTGACACCACAAACCTTGTCCCAACAATCAGCAGACATGGGCTCCTCTAAGCAGTTGCCTAGCACTCTAAAAATTAAAATAATTGATGCCCACAAAGCAATAGAAGTATATAAGAAGATGGCATTTTCAGGTAGCCTTTTTCTCAGTTTGTTATGTAATTAAGCAATGGCTGTTAACAGGATTGGTGGAGGACAAGTTGAGGTCTGGAAGACCAAGAAAACTTTCAGAGATAATGTAGTATTGCTAGAAAGGCAAATCAAAACCCCTGTTTGACTGCAAAAGACTTTAAGGAAGATTTAGCAGACAGTGGAGTAATGGTACACTGTTTTACTGTGCAGTAGTGACACCTGCTCAAATATGACCTTCATGGAAAAGTAATGAGAAGAGAACATCTTCAACAAATTTCAGCATCAGAAGTTTGCAAATGAACCTCTAAACAAGCCTGATGCATTTTAGAAACAAGTCCTGTGGACTGATGAAGTTAAAACATAACTTCTGGTTTTGGCTGCAATGAGCAAAAGTATGCTTGGAGAAAAAGAGTGCAGAATTTCATAAGAACAACTCTTCAACTGTTAAGCACAGGTGCTGTGTCGATGCCAGTGGCACAGCGGAACATTTCAATGGTAGAGGAAAGAATGGATTAAATTAAATAAAAAAAGCAAATTCTGGAACAGGATAATTATCCTAAACACCCCTCAAACTCCACAATGGACTACCTCAAGAGGCGCAAGCTGAAGGTTTTGCCATGGCCCTCACAGACCCCTGACCTAACATCATTGAAAATCTGTGGATAGACCTGAAAGACCAGTGCATGCAAGACGGCCCAAGAATCTCACAGAACTAGAAGACTTTTGCAAAGAAGAATGGGTGAAAATCCCCCAAACAAGAATTGAAATACATTTAGATGGCTACAGTAAGTTTTTTACAAGCTGGGATACTTGCCAAAGGGGGTGTTACTAAGTACTGACCATGTAGGGTGCCTAAACCTTTTCTTCAGGCCCTTTTCCTTTTTTGTGATTTTGAAACTGTAAAAAATGGATATAAAAAAAGTAAAATTGTTTAAAATATTAAAAAAATGTGTAATCTTTAACATTGTCTTTTGGAAATCAGGCCATCTTTTGCTCGCTTAGCTGTTCACAGCAACAGAAAGTTTGATCAGGGGTGCCCAAATTTTTTCCTGCCACTGTAAATTTGAACAAACACTTCAATGTTTACAAAATTAATCTGAAAATGTCTGTTTGTATCTTTCCTCAGTTCATTGAACTTGTTCACATTCAGCTGATCTGTACACTGATGAAGTTAGTTAGTGGTTGATACAGTTTGATATAAATATACATAACTCAAGCTTTCAAGAAACAGGGAAAATTCCAGACTTTAAATAAATAAATAATTACATGTGTAGGACGTTAATGTTGACTCGCTAAAATGAGATGATTTCCTATAAAGTCAATAGGGACATCGCAATGTTTGGGTATAGCAATATGGCGGCACAAATGCCACACTCAATCAGAAATGCTTACAGCTTTCTGAAGATCAGCTTTCTCAGTGGAATATAGATGTCCAAGTGGGGTAGTCCTCTCTATTTCAGGGTAGCCGGTGCGCAAATGTCATTCACTATAGAAACAGCGATGTCCACCGCCATTTTAAACAGTATGTATCCAATGTGGAAGCGCTGTTCTATGTAAACAATGACTAACAGTTTCACTTTACCACCAACTGGCTCATATTACACACAAAAATTATCTTTTGACACCACCTGCTGGCTAACATATGTAATTAAAAAAATAGAGACAGAAACTCCTAACACATAAGCACTACGCTTACACTTTAGTTTAGAACAGCAAGAACACAAGCGGAGTGATACACACAGTGAAGCGTCTGAGTGCTGATGCTGTCACACCATCAGTGCTCATGGAACGTCTCTCGTCCAATCAGATTCGAGGACCTGATAATATATATATACTGTATATCAGTGGTTTTTGCAGATAAGTGGCTCACTTTTCTCGCCAGTGACCTGAGATCCAACTAGTCAGCAACTTCCCCTTTAAGTGTCTGTCTCTTTAACAAGCTTCACCTGGACACACCTGAACTTCCACTACAGGAGTTTCACTTCAGTAAACGAGGAAAACAATCCCTGAAAAAAACATTCTGCGCTGATATCTGAGTGAGTACATTAGAAAGTTTTCTTAACGTGCTAAACACCCAATAATCCGTGTTGCACGTGTTTTAGTGTTTTTGACATGAAATTGTTTTAGACTTATTTGACCTGGTTTAGGAATCTCCTTCATTCATAAATTATACCATGAAGATCAGATGTACCATTTAGCGATTTTATAGAGCATTTAAGAGACTAAGTATTCTCGTTTAATGAATTATATGCCATTCTTAACTCGGTCTGTTTATTTGTGTGATATCATTGTGTTGTTGTTTTGCGGCCTCGCAGAGTCAATTGTGCGTCAACAGACACATAGTTACTTCAATCCGACCATGATGATGATCCATGATTTCACCTGTGGTTTCCTTAACTATAGTTGGCACAGTTAATCTGTAGGTGATGTGGTAAGAACTCTGGCAAAATGGCATAGGGCGGTATTACCTGCTCTTATTTTAAAGTGACATGTATTGAAAAACGAACTGTAGGCCTAAGATAGTAGATCTAAATTGGAGTACATTCTTTCTTTGCTGTATTTTAGTGACATTGATCAACCATAAAGAACATTCAAATTCATTAATGTTGTTTTTTTTGGTGAGGGTAAATGAACTTTCGCAAAATAAACATCTTTATAATGTCTTTACACAGACAGACTGTTACCAGCTTCTCCACTTTTTCATTGCCAAAATGTCTGTCTCCAGGCCCCGGAACAATGGACATGGGCCCTCCTGGACCAGCAGCAGAGCCCCAAACCGCTGAAAGGGTGTCAGATGTTGCCAAGAGAACAAAAGGCATGAGCAGCACTGATCGGTTGGAGGAGAGCCTGATCAGGACTGCATATGTGGAACAGAGTACCCTACAGTGGCCTGAGAATAAACTTGAACCACAGATTCTGGCAGGCAAGGATGGAGAGAGCACAAGTGTAAGATCTGATTGCATATCACTCCGAGGTTGATTAAGCCGGACGGAGAGCGAGAGGGAGGATTTTGGGATGAGAGTGAAAAGGAAGATGGGCGAGGATTTGGTGCAGACTGGGAAAGAGAGACTTGAGGTGGCAGAGTTGAACGTTATGCCAGAGAATGCTGCAAGAGTTTTTAGCCCTGACATCACCATTCTGCGCTCCACCAGCCAGACAGAGTTTACTCGAGAGACTGTAGGCAACTGGAGAGTAGTCGAAGAAGGGACAAGCCCCTTTCTGGTGGCGCATGGGACACATGGAACACTGCTTGAAGACTATGACCATGACTGGATAATTAAAAGCAAACTGCGCTGCTGTAAGTGGAGATGAAACACTTTTTTGTTTAGATATTTAAAGGGATAGTTCACCTAAAAATTATAATTATCTCATAATTTACTCACCCTCATGCCATCCCAGATATGTATGGATTTCTTTCTTCAGCAGAACGAACAATGCACGTGAATGTGATTTTTGGAGCTACAAAGATCTGATCACAAAAGGGAACATAGAAATAATCCACAAGACACCATAGGCTAAATCCATATCTTCAGAAGCTATATAATAGGTGTGGGTGAGAAGCGTATCAAAGTCACATGTGGTTCCTTTTTAGTTTCACTTTCACATCTGTAAATGAAAGTTAAAGTGGAGATTTACATGTGGATGGATTTAAACATTGGAGTCATATGAATTATTTGTATTTTTCCATTGTGATTTTTGGAGCTACAAAGATCTGATCACCATTCACATGCCTTGTAAGGACCTACAGACCTGAGAATTTGTTCTAAAATCCTTCGTTTGTGGTCTGCTGAAGAGAGTCATACACATCTGGCATGGCATGTGTGGATGTAACGATGACTAAATTATAAGAGAATTTTCATTTTTGGTTGAACTATACCTTTTAAGCCAACTCGTTCTAAACCAGACAATACATTATTCACTCCAACAATAAATAATACCAATGTAGCATGCATACCTTAACACATCCATACATACATCACTTATACTACTTAACCCCCCAAAAATAAGTTGCATGATGTTTAGAATAGTTTATATTATTCATATAAAATATCAAGCAAATTGGAAAATAATTTTAAAATGTATTAATTAATACATTTATGATTGGTATACAAACAAACATACTTGGTTGGTAGAAGGCAGGTGCGTCAGCCTAAGAAAGGTTATAAGATGGAAGCGTTGTAGCATCTTCATGTTGAATCAGTAAGATTTTTCCACCATGCACAAGATACATTTTGAAGAATGCCCATGCTCTTTTTCATTCAGTGAAAGCATTGGCTTCAAAAGGACAGAATATTTTCCATAAAAGTAGCACAGCTTTTGTGCTATGTTCCAAGTCTTCTGAAGCCATACAGTAGCTTTGAGTGAGGAACAGCCCAAAATGTAAGTTGTTATTTACTGAATATGTTACAGCTTTAGCTCTAAAATCTCATTCACTCTTGTGCATATTCAAAGTTGCTGCGGGTGAGTAAACTGTTTGAGTTTTTGGGTGAACTTTTCCTTTGAGTCATACTAGAAGGCAAAGGGTTAATTTTGTTAACCCTTGAACAGGTCAAAATGACCTGCAACTATACTTTTATAGCAGTATCAAAGGTCTGATCACTTTCTTTTTCAGGTTGCTGTGGTGAAACTAATTGTGATGCCCTTAAACTCTGCATCCATGTTCACTTTGGCCTTGATCTTCCCGTTGTTGGTGTGGGGTGGATATGTCTTCCTGCCCTTTGATGTCCCTCTGCTTGACAGTGCCCCCTTAAGGCTGGTCTACACATTGGCTGTGGTGATTCATTGTATCTACTCTGTGAAAAGACAAGTGTCTTTGTTCATTCAATGGTGGAATTGTAAAATGCTCTTAAATAGGCTACAACATTAAAAATAAAGAATTTGAGGACATCACAATTGTTTCTGAAACTTTAGTTCTGTTCTTTCTTTTTCACTCTTAGGTATGTTGGTACTAGGAGTGTCCCATCTGAGGTACGGCTCACTGAGGCCACGATCTGAGGAGGAGAGGGAAGCTAAGCACGTGGCTGTCCAACAGCGCTATGTAGAGGATTCCCTCTCTCTCTCTTTATTTCCTTCAACTGGCTGTTTTGGCTGCTTATCTGACTCAGGATTGGCTTAAACTAGTTCCTCTTCTGACCATCGTCTTTGCTCTTGGCAAGTACAGAATGCCTTTTTCAAACTTATAGGACTGAATCTCAGATGTAGATAAGGCCACAAAAACATGCGGAATGCCTTAGGCTGAGCTAAGCATCAATCTGGCAATTGGCAAGGACCAATAAATTTTTCCTGTCTAAGGAATCATTCATCCAGAAATTGAAAATGTTATTTACTCACTCACCAAACCAAAATGACTCTTTCATTCACAGAACACAAAAGTAAAAAAAAAACTTTTGCCTTATAATGGAAGTAAATAGTGGCTCTGGGCTACATAAAATGCAAAACCACCATAAATCCACAGTTCAGGATTTAAAACCATAAGAGATTTTTGTGATGAAAAGACCCAAATTTAAGTTGTGATTCACTCTCAAATCAAATCAGTGATTAACTCACATAAACGTGCACATATCAAATATGGTGACCCATAATAACATCAAATATTATTAAGCTCCAGTGAGGTTAGATATTAACATGTCGCCATATTTGCTAAGAGAAATAATAAATGCAATGACCAAATTTAAATTTTTGGGTGAACTGTTCCTTTATAGAAATTGCACAAAGTTGCCACTGATTACAGGGTTTTTAAAAATTATTTTTCTATGTAAATATGCACTAGGCAGACGTCTTTGACCATTGCACCATTTTTCAGCATCTCGCTCATCAGCATTGTTTAGATGGCGTGCTAAATTAAAAAGAACTTCAACTTAAAAATGTATCTCAAGACAAACGTGTTCTGTTTCATTCGTTGCATCTAGCTTTTTTTATTGCAAGAATGTATTCGATCTGAAGTCTGAATAACACATAACCAGACACAATGTTATAAAACAACAATTATAAAGGCACTCCCTCAAATCACTAAAATATTTAATGATATATTTGCTCTTTGAATGTGATTGTACCCCCATGTGCAGCATTTTCTCTTTCATTGTGGATGGGCAAATTGCGTTGTGCCCAGTTAGGTCACTGCATTATTATTTGTTTTTGTATTAGGCAAATTATAATATTATTAAAATTGTGGTTGTTGTTGTTGTGTGCATCATAGGCTGTTGTATTGGATTGCAGCAGCATGTGACCGCAGTGTGAGGGGTGTTGGCTTTGGAATCTCATTTCTGCCGATGCTGGTTATGCTGGTGGCCAACATCTACTTCATCTTCATCTCCGATTCCGCAGGTTCTATTTTCGCTCCGGACGTCCCAGATTCAAATACATCTGTTCCTTCAGTCAAGCAGAGGTTCTGGTGCTAGACAGGCCACCTCTGAAGCCTCTTCAACTGCCAAATGTAGACCAGATCTGTTTAGGCTTGGAGACAACTTAAATTTGCATTGAAATGTAAGACTTCTGTCTAATAAGTTTGAATCCAGTTGTGATTTAATTTCCTCTCCTTCCTTTTCTGAGTACTTCGATATCACAGACAGGAGTTAAAACTTTCAGTATTCCGGCCAAGGAGAAGAGAGGAATCGAAGGATGGGGATTAAAGGAATAGTTTACCCCAAAATGAACATTTGCATAATTTTCTATACCCTCATGCCATCCTAGATTTTCAAGAACTGTTTTGAATCTTCTGCTGAATATAAACAAGATGCAAGTTAATGGTAGCCAGAACTTTGAAGGTCCAAAAAGCACAAAGGCAGCATAAACGTTATCACTATGACTTCAGAAGTGATGTGGTAGGTGTAGGTGAGAAATGGATCAATATGTAAGTGTTTTTTTTTTTTTTTTACTATAAACTCTTCTAGCCAGTTGGTGGTGATATGCGTGAAGAATGTCAATCACCAAAAACTCAAGATGAAGAAATCCTTGGGGACAAGATGGCACTTAGGAGGGTGCCATCTTGTCCCCAAGCCAAACACTAACATAAAGCAGTTGCAGTATAAGCTTCTAAATAACAAGAGCTCTATATAGAGTTGTTTCAACTATTTAAATATGTATGTGAATATTTCTGTCTTGTTTATGATATTCTAATATATATATATATTCTAGTATATATAAATTTGGACTTTTAAGCATTCCTTGTTAAATTAAAGCTTGTGGTTTGTCTGAGCTTGTCATTTTACAAAGCCACTCCTTCATGTTCTGTACTTTAAGGCAGTTTCTGTTAGTATCTTGTGCTTTACCACATTTGTAGGCAATATACCCGTAGGCCTTTTGAATATTTTTAACTTTGAGAAAATGTTAATACAATTTTGTATGTTTTAAATGTATTTTATTTATATATATATATATATATATATATATATATATATATATATATATAAATTTCATAACGAACCTTAATGTCGTGAGTGTATTGAATATTTTACAAAGCTTAAACCTGACACTTTTCAGAAGCTGGGTTTCCGTTAAAATGTCTAGCATTTTTAAATGCACATTTCTGATAAATTGGGGAAAAGCAAACCATTAAGCGTTCCATTAACTGTAAATGCGCATTATGAGGGAGCCTGCCTTTTTGTCATGGAGTAGCTGAACCTCTTTGATTCGGCGAGTTGTATTTGCTATAATAAAGCAATTTAATTGTAAAATGTTTTGGTTTTTACATTACATTAAAAACTGCTAGAACACGTCGGAGAATAAATGTAATCGCTCACATAATGAGGGCTAAAATGGCTGTTCCCATTCGCCGACAGCCTCCATATACCAGCGCCCGCTCTCAAAACGTTCCAAGTGGGTTGTGGGTGAAGAACCTTCGACTAACCAGGGCTACCTTTTAAGAATATTTATTGAATATGGTCGGGCCTTTCGTGGAGATAGTCACGTCAAGCTCTCGCACACCTACTGTACACCATCAGACTAGCGCTTTGTCAACGCGCTATACAAATGGTCACGTCATCGTCCACTCTAGAAAATCTACATCCTAGCGCATTAACATTTTATTTGCATGTTATGTGTTTTCTATTCAGCATTTCTTCAAACTATTTTGGATTGAACGCAGTTAGCATCGATTCTTTTGGGTTGTGCATGATTTCTGATCAAGAGGCTAACCTCAACCTGTCCTTGTAGACAATTTTAATAAAATTAAATATAAAAAAGGCAAAATTCAACAACTTGATTATATATTGAAATTTATCACCGGTAGGAAATACAAAGAAACAATACCAGTCAAGTGAATCACAAAGATACTAGCACAAACATCTTAATCCATTCCAGGGTTTCATTTGCCTGAGGAAAAAACTAAATTAGGGGAAATGAGCTTCTGGCCTAACAGTACAACACAACGCAATGGTGCAAATGGAATTCTGATGAGATCACATTCTGTTTGAGAGGTGTTTGCACACAAATGCTTGTGTGAATATATGCTCTTCATTAGTTGCATTCACACTATTTGCCAGCAGATCTGGTAGTGGTCTCAACTGTCCTTTCCCTGCACGTCTTGTTCGTCTATTCCTTGTCCTCCATTGGTGCACCACCCGTCTGGCCGTCTCCCTTCTTCTTGTGACCAGAAACAATGTCATCAATGCGGAGTAACAGGATGGCCGTCTAAAGGAGAGACATATACAGTTGTCAGAGCACATCCTGGAGTTTTTTTTTTTATCTCAGTACGTTTATATAATGGTTCTCAAAAGTGAATTTTTTATTTTTTTTTACTGCACTACTTTTCAGCGATAATGAACTCATCATCTGGCAACAAACTGTTGAGGGTGGTAAATGCAATAAAAACGGCATACCTCATTAATATTCTTCATTACAAGTACTAAAATATTTGTTAATGGAATTGTAAAAGAATCTGAACCAGAATCGTTTTTACCATCCCCTCAATCATCCCTACATATGTCTTTACCTCCACTGCAGTCTTATATGTCTGGGCTTTAACTGCCAGAGGTTCCCAGATTCCCAGCTGCTCCACTTCAGCCAGGGTTCCGGTCTCTCCATTGACCCCCCATGAAGAGTTGCCCTCCTGGGTGTGCTTGGCCTGAAAAAGGGTTGAAGATACACTTTAACACAAACTGAATGTCCATTACTCAGAAGAAAACAAATAGCAGACGAGCACTCCATTTAACTGCAAAATGATAAAACAGAGTATTTTTTTTAGATGACCTTGTTGATCAAAAATATCTTACCCTAAGAGCTGTGAGCACACGTATTGCTGAAGCTCCACAGTTCTGGATGAGTGTACGTGGGATGACCTCCAAGGCCTGAGCAACAGCCCGGTACGGCCACTGCTCTACACCAGTCAGAGCTCGTGAACGCTCCGTCAGCCTGTGAGACACAGCCATCTCAACTGCTCCACCACCAGGCAACAGATATGGGTCCAACAGAACGTTACGACATACCTGCATGGCATCCTGAAGGTTTCGCTCCACTTCCTGAGAGAGCAAATACAGAATATCAGTAATATGAGTTAATTAATCTGGGAAAAATGCCAAAAAAAAATGTAAGTTGTCTGTTGAAACACTCTTTAATAAAAAATTCTATGGGAGACCTTTATAATTATTAAAACACATTCTCACTGGGGGCATGGGTAGCTCAGCGAGTAAAGACACTGACTACAACCCCTGGAGTCGCAAGTTTGAATCCAGGGTGTGCTGAGTGACTCCAGCCAGGTCTCCTAAGAAACCAAATTGGCCTGGTTGGAGGGAGGGCAGAGTCACATGGGGTAACCTTCACATGGTCACTATAATGTGGTCCTTGCTCTCAGTGGGGCAATAGTGAGTCATGCGTGGTGATAGGGAATAGTGTTAAGCCTCCACACGTGCTAAGTCTCTGCGGTAACACGCTCAAGCCACGTGATAAGATTCACAGATTGACTGTCTCAGACGCCAAGAGCCCATTGGGAATTGGCCATTCCAAATTGGGAACAAAAGGGGAGAAAACAAGAAAAAAAAAAAAAACACTAATCTTCAACATAGAATAACAAAATGAATGATTTTTATTGTCCCTTTTAAGCACCCACTCCAGTCTTTTCTCACCGCCAAGATCTCTTTGCTGGCTCCTCTCAGCAGGATGGTACAGGCTTTAGGGTCTTTACACTCTGTGACAAAGGTGAAATACTCATCACCGATCTTCTTCACTTCAAACAGTCCAGCTCCTGTACCAACATCCTCTTCACGGAGCTCATCTGTTCTGCTGGCAATACGTGCCCCACATGCTCTGAAAGAGACAAGCAGAAATATAAAGACACTTTGTGCATGCTTTTTAAAGTCTGGTAAAACATGCAATTTTCTTGTAGTGAGCTACAAACACATTAATAAATGGAAGTATACACTACCAGTCAAAAGTTTGGAAAAGTCTAAATTTATGTTCTGCTGATTTTATTATTTGTTTCTCATGAGCTATTGGATTTTGCTTGAAATTGGTTTGGTAGACTAGTAGAAATTGTGCAAATGTATGAATTTCTTTCAAAAATTCAATAAGTTGAACCAGATAGTGAAGGATAAGCAGCAACAAGTTTCCAGAGTATATGGGAACTCCTTTCATAATTCTTCAAATAAAGCAACCCGGGTGGATACTAGGGGTGTAAAAATCCAATGATCCGGATCGATTAATCAATCAATTAACCATCGATGCGATGTCATCGATACAATGCGTGAAGACCTATGTATATTTTAAGACGTTATTTATTTTGTAACCATGCAAGCCACGTCTGTACACATCTCCATCATGCAATGCAGCAATCTTATGATATTTGTGTCGCTTTATAAGCACTAAATATGCTTTTCATGTGGGACACGGATGTGTGCTGAGTGATTGAAGTAGCTCTCATGTGCAATATTCTGAACAGCACAGATAAGGGAAAGAGAAAACACCTGCCCTGATGCCAAGAAAAAACACAGACAGCACATGCTCTCCTGTTGTGGGAAGTGAGTATTTTGGATTGAAAGACTTTCTTTACTATTGTAGAGATAACAAATTGTGTTTACCTTATTCCAAAAGGCAATGAGCTGTCACCAAATGATTAATGATTGTAATTGTATGACTATTTATTTATTTTACCTGTATTAACCTTATTTTGTTTTAGAAGTACTATTGTGGATACTAGATTTGCACTTTTCAGAGATAATAAATGTAATTGATCGTGTAAAATAGGCACATAATATTGTAATAATATCAAACTCAGGCCCCTGAATCTAAATCATATCGTGGCAGACTTTGAGGTATTGCCATCATCAGATCGCTGGAAAAGATAATCGATACATCGCATCATGATGAAAATGGCGATTTACACCCCAAATGGATACTTCACAAAGTTTCTTGAGAATGATCAGTGTGTAGAGATGTATGCAAAGGGTTTTTATTTTGAAAAAGCGATTTTGGCCAATTTTGGACAAAACATAACACCCATGCTTCTGTTAAATGATTTTTTTTTAGTTTTGAGGACTTAACTATTTTTCTAAAATATGGAAAATAGTAATAAAATGAATGTGTGTCCAAACTTCTGCCAAGTAAATTGACAAATGCAGATATTTTCACACCTTGCAATGCGGTTGTTGTCTGTCTTTCTGACGCGACGGATAGCAGTGATGTTTGCTTTCATCAAATAGTGCTGAGCCAGATCTAAAGAGAGGACAAACCATTAACAAATATGAAAAAGTTCTGATCTTACAACCATTCATTCTTATGAGTGCATATTTGTACCTGAAATGCCCTTTTCAGTGAAGATCAAGTCGGGTTTGAGACGGATGACGTCCTCACAGATATGCTGAATGTACTCTTCCTCCATCTGCAGGATGCGGGCAAAGTCTTCTTCACGAGTGATCTCAATATCAGTCTGAGAGGAAAGTGATGCCAAAAGTCAGAGTTTTAAAGGTCTATAAAACATTTACAAATGGATTTTGGATTCAGATTGCACCTCACCTGGCTCTCACCCTTCTTGTACTCCAGAGAGCAATCGAGCAAAACAATTCTGGGGTTCTTGATGAGTCTTCTCATACGTGGATGGGTTACATCCTTATTTACCATAACCCCCTTAAGCACACACGAGTCCTCAATGAAGCCACCAGGCACCTACACAACACAGCAATTATTCAAGTCATTTAGAAGAATTCCCTTAAATACCATTTTTCAATGGAGACAATTAAAACACATATTAACACAATATTACTAAACACTGGAACTGCAGTAAAGTACACATACTAATTTCATAAGAATGTTTAAATAAATGGTTCAACCCAAAATTATGTTTTTCCCATCATATACTAAATCATATACACCCTTGTGCAGTCCAAAGCATGTAGGACTTTATTCTACAGAGCACAAACAAAGATTTATTTTATGGACAAGATGCACATTTCTCCATACAATGCAAGTCAATGGAGCCCAAAAATGTCAAGCTCCAAAAAGGAAATAAAGACACTCTTCGTTTGTGTTCCGCAGAAGAAAATCAAATGAGTTTGAGATGGCATAACGATGAGAGAATTATCTTGTTTGGGGTAACTAATCCTTAACCCAGAATCAAAGTTAAGTTTATAAGAAAAAAATCCCCCCAGCTCTCTCTCCTACCTTTTCGACTTTGGCATATTTCTTTATGTCGATCTCCTTGCGTCCATTCTCCTCCAGCTCAACAGTAAGAACAGCATCAAGAGCAATGTTACAGGCCAGGGTGGACCAGCGGCTAAGAGCTTTGGTGTTGATGGCTGAGTTTATTATCTTCAGCATCATCTCCCGATTACTCACATCTACTGGGGTGCTAAAGAGGGCAGTAGAGTGACAATTAGACTCAAGAGCATGGGAAAGTCTTGGTACAGCAGTGTGCCGTTGCTTGAGTTTACACATCATCTATCCACTGACAATAAACCTATGCTGCGTTATGCCCGAGAACTCATACAGAACTTTTAAATACTTAAGTATTTCTCATTAATTACCTAGAGTGAAGCTGTCCCACCGCAGTTTCATAATGAACCAAACATATTTTTCTAATTCTCATAATAACCAGTCCAGTATTTGTTGGAATATTTTTACATTAAAATGAAATATGTTTTATATTTCTTTAGATTCAGATACCAAAGTATGGGGCATAGAAGCCATTGTGACTGTGGAATGATGCTGAATGTGGGTTCAGGGGTGTCCAGAGAGAAAATTTAGAAAACATTAAAAAAAATTTTTTAAAACATTTGTATATTTTCATTAAAGTGAGAAACTAGTCTACCAACTAGTAATTTTAGTCTTATCCATTCCAGACATCTAATTAATTTTCACAAAATCAGAACAGAAATCGATTTGTTTATTTCGTCTGACGTAGCCTAATCATTAACAAGGCAGCTAGCATTAGCAAGTTCATTAAGTCTGACCCTACGTTACCACTGGCGCATTATGAGTGAAGCTGAGAGCGTTTTAAATTAATTCCTATGAAAGCAGAGCGTCATGCTCACAAGGTGGATCATAGGATTGGCAGCGGTGCGGAGCAAGCTCTCTCCAAGCGCTGCGAGCACCTTTGAGCGGTTTTCGTCTGCCCCAGTGGAAATGCAGCCTGAGAAAGCCGAACTGTTTGTGTTTTAGTGACAAGCAGTAAATATCGAAAATTCCTCAAAAGCTTATCGTGGATTTTCTTTATCGCGATATCCATCTATATCGTTTTATTGCCCAGCCCTAGGCATCGATCATAATTTTTGAAAAAAAAATACAACAAACTTTGACATGATACTTGAGCATGTAACAAATGTCCTATTTTCTTTTTTTCACTCGGACAAGTGAATGACCAATTTACTTGTCTGAAGGACAAGCACATGACAATGCTTATTGTCAAGCCATGGCTCAAACGTATGCTCAAGTCGATTTTGTGTTTTGACCATTTGTGAACTTGGTAACTCAGTCCCGTTTATGCTTTGGGGGTGTGAATTTTTTGCCATGTCATCACCATTCATATTTATACAACCAATGTGTTTGATTAAATTACTACTAGAGCACAAAACTGTTTACAAGAGCACAAAATTCTTCATAGATCCAGCCTCTTTTGCCTTCAAAGTGCACCAGATTGATGCATTTAACTTTAAAATGTACTAAATGTTCTTACGGGGCCCCCCCAAGACAATCCGAGGTCCACACAACAGTCTCACAAAATCCTTTTGGAAACACTAAATACTGTAAATGTGTGAGATTACCTGATGTCTTTGAGTATGTTCAACATGTCATCAAGAGCCTGTCTGTATGCACTGATCACCACGGTAGGATGCATCTGCTGTTCCAGAAACTGCTCAGCCACTGACAGCATCTCACCCGCTGCAATAAGCCATCACAACTCAATAAGTATTCTCTAACAGTAGCTGGGCATTGAAAGTACACTCTTTGCAGCTTTTCCCAAAAAAAAAAAATAATAATTTTAGCATGTCAAATAACCATCGGATCATATAAGTGAGGATTACATTAATGCTGCTTTTATGTCCTTTTTGGAACTTGAAATTTGAGTCCCCAAGTTTTAGTCACTTGCATTGTATGGACAACAGATATATCTCAATTAAAATATCTTAATTTGTGTTCTTGTGGGAAAGAAAGAAAATCAAATGTGTTTCACGTGCAATAAGAGTGAGTAAATGATGAGAGAATTATCAGTTTGTGGTTAACTATACCTTTAAAGGGATTGTTCACCAAAAATGAAGATTCTCTCATGATTTACTCACCCTCATGCCATCCCAGATGCGTATGCCTTTCTTCTGCGAAACACAAATTAAAATATATTGAAGAATATTTCAGCTCTTTAGGTCCTCACAATAGAAGTGAATGGGTGCCAAACTTTTTAAACACCAAAATATACAAAGGAAGCATAAAAGTAATCCTATGACTCCAGTGGTTAAATCGACGTGTTCAGGCACGATATGATAGGTGTGGGTGAGGAACAGATCAATATTTAAGTAATTTTTGGTCATAAATTCTCCTCAGTGCCTATAAAGGGGGTGATGTGTAAGAAGGATGTGAATCACAAAAAACAGAAGAATGAGAAAGTGGAAGTGGAAATTGACTGAGCAGAGAGTAGAATTTATATAAAAAAAATATATACATAAAAAAAGGATTACACCTATCAAATCACTTCAGAATATTTGGATTTAACCACCACAGTCATCTGGAAAACCTATATTTTGCCCGTATGTGGGTTTTGGAGTTACAAAATGTTGACACCCATTCATTTACATTGTAAATGATGTGAGGATTTTAATTTTGGGGTGAACTTACCCTTTAAGAACACAATGAACAATTTATTTCTGTTTCTCTTAATTCTGTATTGTACAGGGGGAAAAAAATACCCTCACCCAGAATAATAACAGAGGTGGTCCCATCTCCAACCTCCTCATCCTGTGTACGACTAATCTCAATCATGGACTTGGCAGCAGGGTGCTGGACCTGGATCTGAATGAGGCAGAGACAATATAAGAGAGAGAGAGAGAGAGATGAAAACATGTAAACATTCAATTAAGCACAAACAAATCTGAAATAAAAATCCATAGACTATTATAATAATGGGAGGAATAATGAGACTATTTCACCTCTCTCAGAATTGCATTGCCATCATTGGTCATGACAATACCACCCATGGGATCCAGAAGCATCTGCACACAGACCACAAAACATGTCATCAAACCTCATTCTAGACTCTAGAGCAGAGGTTTTCAATTGGTGAGTCGCACCTCCCCTGGGGGGCACCAGAGAGCCCCAGGAGATGTGCAGTGCGGGTTCGTATAGACAGAGCGTATTTAGGCAATCCAACCGTCTCCAATGACTTTGCATTGCGAGAGGCTGCCTCCATGTCATTTATGACTTATAACAAAAAACAAAACAATGTCTAAAAGCTGCTGTGTGACAAGGTGTACAGCAAACAAGCTAAATAACACAGAAATACATTTTTATAAGCTGTCGACCCCAAAAAACGGTTTGTTTCAGGACATAAAAATGGATCAATTGAGACAGAGCGCAACTAGTTCTCGAACTACTCTAAGAACTACCATGTCGATTGCTTATTTCACCACCCTATGTGAACCTGAGAGGAGGAGATATATTGAGAAGTTACATTTTATTGTCAGGATCCCACAATTGACCCACTCTTCCTGCTGATGCTTCACATCTTTTTGCCTGTATCCACTTTTGTCTCCTTAAAGGCTGGCTTTTACGGTTCGGAAGCTTATAAATTTTTATTTTTTTTAGCTTGTTTGCTGTACACCTTGTCACACAGCAGCTTTTAGCCATTTTTCTGTCTTTTGTTATATGCCATAAATGACGAGGCAGCCTCTCGCAATGCAAAGTCAATGGAGATGGTTGGATTGTTTTCCCCCCCGGTGGGCGTGGTCTTCAGATTATGACGCTCTGTCTCTATGGTCATGAAAATGTCATGGAATTTAGAAATGGCATTTTCCAGGCCTGGAAAAGTCATGGAAAAACAAGTTAACATTGAATGTTTCGGAAAAGTCGTCATTTTCTAAAAAATATTTTCAGCAGTACAAGTGTGCTAATAATTCTTCAATTTTGGCGCTACGTGAATACGGAGTTACGTGAATAAGCACTACTAAGTGTATGTAAAATGCATTGAGTATGCATGTTGATAGCTTCATAAAAAGTTTCTTAATAAAAATAAAATGTAGTAGTTTTGTATTATTAGCCTAGCAGTACCAATAATAATAGCCTAATTAGTGGTTATGGAGGTGATGGGGGCATGGCTGTCTTCAAGTTCTCTAGGGGGAGGCTCAATTTAACCCAATTTGAAAACCCCTGCTCTAGAGTAACACCCTCTCTCCAAGCAAAGTAAACTTCCTTTTCCAGGTGAGAAGTTGCAGGCAAACATGCTTCAGAGCTATGTTTAATCTTGAAATGTACAATGAGCCAAATTATGCAAATATTTAACATAGGATGAAAATCAGAAATATACCTTCATCATAGCCCTTGGTCCCAGACATGTCCTGATTATATCTGCAATGGTCTGGGAAAATGGTTAAGTGAAGAAGCAGGTTAGTGATTTTTAGCAATTTGACATGTCAGCTATCTCTCGGGAAAAAATAACGGACCCACCTTAGCTGCACTGATGTTTCCAATCTGGACCTTCCGTCCAGACTCTCTCTTGATGTTCTGACCTATTATGGGCAGAAACCAGTGCCCATCAAATACGTTTCTTAATTTGATAAGCCCTATTTTATAATCATTAGGACTAGTTGATTTACAGAACGCATGAGGCTTTAAAATCCGGCACAAAATTAAAATCAATATACATGCTTATATGGTAAATATTAATATTATTTTTCAACTCAATCATGAACAAGGTGCTGCCCTGGTCAGCACTGCCTCAGTCTCTGCACAGTTAGCCTGCTGCTAAATCATTTCGACTCTTATAACTCCCGTTAGACAGAAACGGCTGCCATATAAAGCCAACGGATGATTTAAAATGAAACAGCATTCATTTCATTGGAGTAATATGTGATATGTTATTGGCAGTGTCACTTTTACTATAAGTTTACTACACACTACATTGTGTTAGCTATAAAGCTAACACAATGACTAATCTGAACACTGACATGAGCTTGTCAGACACGCGAGGCCCATTTGCCACACCAGTTAGCTTAGCACTCGAGCACTACAGCTTGAATGAAGATCTTATTTTAATAGTTGCCGAGTCCTGTAGCGTCCTGTATTAAAGTTACTATTGCATATTAATAGATGGAATAATGAAAGCAGCACTCACTAAGCACGAGAACCGGTCGTCCCATCATGTTTGCGGCGTGGTTTAGCTCACCGGCACAGGACAACGCGCACAATGGCAAGGGGTTAGAGAGGAGAGGATGCACGAGGCGTGACTGGGTACTCAGCCACAGAGGACCAATCAACAATCGAAAGGTGTTTGACATACACCCACCTCGACCAATCAAAATCAGGTCAGCTCACTCCTAAGAGGCGGATCTAGAGTGCAGCACTGATGAAAAGTTCTCGAAAGAAGCTAGCTAGAGCTGCGAGAGCTTTAACCAAATCTCCTGGAAAAAATTAATATACGCAATTTCAGACATGACAAATCTACATAATGATTAATATTGTATTATATTATATAAAACTATAAATTCTACACTGTTCTGCATTATTGTCTGCCTGCGAGATGATGTTATATGATAAAACATAATACAGGGGAGCCTGGGTAGCTCAGCAAGGTCTCCTAAGCAACCAAATTGGCCCGGTTGCTAGGGAAGGTAGAGTTACGTGGGGTAACCTCCTCGTGTTCGCTATCAGTGGTTCTCGCTCTCAATGGGGCATGTGGTAAGTTGTGCATGGATCACGGAGTGTAGCATGCTTCTCCACATCACTGTACAAGTGATAAAATGCGCGGATTGACGTCTCAGAAATGGAGGCAACTGAGACTTGTCCCCCACCACCCGGATTGAGGTGAGTAACTGCGCCACCACAGGACCTAGTAAGTAGTGGGAATTGGGTATGCCAAAATGGGGAGAAAGGGGGATAAAAAAATGAATAAAAATAAAAACATGATACAAAATGTGCATGAAAAATATGCTTAACACAGAGTATGAAGTATTCATCCATTCTTTTATTATTTCTGCAAACATGGAACACTCCCCGTTATGAGTACATAAACATAATAAAAAAATGATGGATCTTACTTGCATGGGAGCAGTTGTTAACCTCTTGTCCTCACATGTACTGATGGAGGAACTGATCCAATATAAACCCTTATAGACATTTGATTTGACATGACAGACATGAGGTAGTAAAGGTCCCTCGATTCTGCTCTGTACAGTCATTTAAACTTACTGAATCTCTATTATACATCCTGTAGATTTGAATCAAAGCTTTATGGTATTATCTGGATGGACCATGCACAGATTTTGCAATACTGAATTTATAATGAATCAACACGAAAACCAACAATTTGTAAACTAAATATGAGCAAGAAGTTTGTAATGAGGTAAAGCAGATTCTTAATTTAAGCATGTGCAAAATTGATTATATAGTCAAAATTATATTAATAATATATCTGTGATTTCAGCACATCTGTGACAACTAAATTATTCTTATTGTTAGTGTCACAAATGTAATATACTCCTTTACCAAAAAAGTAAATAAAAATTATTAGAGAATGAAACTCTTCAGGAAGCTACTATAATATTCATGCATGTGATATGTGACCTATTAACACAAGACATATGTCAATTGTATATTTTCACATACAGTATGCAGTGCATTTTGCTAATTCATTGTTAATGAAAAACATTTGTGGCAGCTTGCAAAAGGCAGTACATTGTTCAATGATAAGTGATGTAAAGAAAAGCATTTCAACAAACATTTTAAACTACCTTCCTTAGCATGTGTCCATTTTCAGTCTATAATGATCGGCATTTGACAAGTGAATATCTGCTATAGCAACGGGGCTACTGTGCTGTGAGGATCCCATTCAATGTCATACAGAATAGCTGCTTTTAGGCTGTGAGTGAATTGTGCAGCTGAAAATCAGTTGATCGCTTCATTGTCATTCTGTGCGTTTCTCCACCTGCTAAATTCTGTGACTTTATGCTTTATTACAGTTCGTCTCTTGAGTCGTTTAAGATCGTTACTAAACTCATGACCACCCCACTCAAGGACACATGTATAAGTAACATAGTAGTAGTCAATATGTCTTTAAACAATCTGTGTGCATGATGAATGATGAGGTTTATCTCATATCGACGTGGCTGGTCTTTTTGTCCAGAGGGTACAAAGTAAATTGTTGGAAATCTACAGTTCAGAGAAAACAGGTGATAAAAAGACAGAACATGGCAGATTGTCAATGAAGTTCTGTTCTACTGAACCATAAGTAGACCAGAGACAATAAGAGATAACATTTTTTACCACTGGACATCATATTTTGGAGGGATATAATTAGCAGTGCCATCCATTTTGGCAATGACTATGTTGGGGTTGCCAGATAGCTGACACACAAAAGACATATTGAGCTGTTTAGTATTTATTTACAACTGTCTTTTATATAAACTATTGTAATTTTATTGAATTCCTTTTATATGCACTTGTTAAAGAGATAGTTCACCCAAAAATGAAAATTCTCTTAATCATTTACTGACCCGTACGATATCCCAGGTGTGTTTGACTTTCTTTCTTCAACAGAACACATTTGAAGAAATATGCAAAAGTATCTCAGCTCAGTAGGTCCTTAAAATGCAAGTGAATTGTGATCAGACTTTTGAAACTACAAAAAGACAGTCAACATAACATCCAAGGTAGATACAAAGATCCAAACATCCATACATTTCCAGTGGTTAAATTAATGTCTTCTCAAGCGATATAATTGCTTTTGGTGCAAAAAAGAAAAATATTTAAGTACTTTTTATCTATAAATCATCACTTCCAGTTATAAAATAATTATTTAGAGATGTGAAATTAAACCAACTCACTGTTCCCATGTCTATCTGTCAATGGATTACCTGCTTTCTGACGGTCAGGCAGCAGCTTGTGAGACAGGGGAATTCACTTCTAGCACCTGTACAGTCAGCACTGGTGCCCCCCAGGGATGTGTGCTCTCCCCACTACTCTTCACCCCCTACACCAATGACTGCACCACCAAGGACCCCTCTGTCAGGCTCCTGAAGTTTGCAGATGACACCACTGTCATCTGAGATGATCATGAGTCGGCATACAGAAAGGAGGTTGAACGGCTGGCTTACTGGTGCAGTCATAAAAACCTGGAGCTGAATATGCTCAAAACGGTAGAGATGATTGTGGACTTTAGGAGGAACACCCCAACATTGACCCCCCTCACCATTCTAAACAGCTGTGTGGCAGCAGTGGAGTCATTCAGGTTCCTGGGCACTACCATCTCACAGGACCTGAAGTGTATGGAGTGGTGGTGGCGTAGTGGGCCAAAGCACATAACTGGTAATCAGAAGGTTGCTGGTTTGATCCCCATAGCTACCACAATTATGTCCTTGAGCAAGGCATTTAACTCCAGGTTAAAAGGTCCGTGGAAATTGTCCCTGTAATAATTGCACTGTATGTCGCTTTGGATAAAAGCGTCTGCCAAATGTGTAAATGTAAATGTAAGTGGTAGAGACACATTGACTCCATTGTGAAAAAAGTTCTACTTCCTTTGCCAGCTGAGGAGGTTCAACCTGCCACAGGATTTGTATTAGATTTGCACTATGTATGTGTATGTGTGTATGTATGAAGGTGTGTGTCTGTGTGTATGTATAATTATTTTTTTATTATTATAAATGTCTTGCTGCTGTTTTTGTATTGTTATGCACTGGAAGCTCATGCCACCAAGACAAATTCCTTGTGTGTGTATACATAAAGCTGATTCTGATTCTGAAATGCAATTCTTATTGCATTTACTGCCCTCTGCTGTCTGTTACCATATAATGCAATCATTTCAGATTTCTTCAAAGCAGATATAACAAATCAGAAATACATTTAATACAGTTCTTGTAAAAGGTGTGTTTGCAGACTTTTTAGTGACATAAATATAATAAAATAACAGATCCTAACTGTATTTTAAATAAACAAATCTAAACCAACAATAAATGTGACGGCATATTTCATTAATGTATAATTTTATAAAATTCCACTTATTACAGCAAAACTTGTGTAACTTTAATTATACATTGTCATAAGAACAAGTCAGTAACTGCCATGCTTGATTTAATAGAGACATAGGTCATTATTAAATAAACAGAAACAGTTCAAGACAGTTTAGACATAACTGTGTTATGTAGCCTAATGTTGTACTTCAGGCTTGTTCTTATTTAATTTCAAGTTGGACATTCATAACTTGCACATCAGTATAAGATTACATGTATAATGGACTATAAATGAAAGTGCTGTATGTTTCGCGCTGTAGATTCAAAATAACCAGCTCATTAGAATGGTTATTTCGGGATCGGACTAAACCGGAAGCACCATGTGTTTTGCGCTGTAGATTCAAAAGAACCGGCTCCTTTGAATAAGTTTTTGGGAATTGATCTATACCGGAAGCTAGCATGTTTCGTGCTGTAGATTCAAAAGAGCAGGCACTGGTAGAACTGTGTGTTTTACACTGTAGTAGCATCAGTAGAGGACAGCGCTGCTGCAGAAATGTGCTGCTGAAAACACTGTCAGAGTATTTCTGGATGGTGTTCCAGCTGCATTGGTGGAAAACTGCATGCTAGAGAACCATTAATGGAACCAAAAGCCACGAAGATCATACGATTCTGGTATTTTTAAAGAAAAAAAAGTTCTTGTTCCAATCTTGTTCTGAACCGCGTTGCTGATTGGAATGCACACAGTATGCGTGACATAAATTTCATCCTAAGCACAGTCTGAGCGGAGTGTTCGTTTTTCAGCACACAGACAGTCCTCATTTGTGCACATCATCATCGCATGTGGCAGTCATTTTGTGTACTAAAAGAGTATCACAAAGCAGTCATTGTGCACATACGTTTCTCAAACAGCATGAAGAGTACAAAAAGAGAGTAGTGCGTTTGTCAGTATGGCAATAGTAAAACTGGTTTTCTGATGCAATGGTATACTGCCAGCAGGAGGTGAAGCCACTGGAAGTATTCAAGTGGACATCTTTGTATCTACCTTGGTGTTCAGCCTATCAATGCAGCACAACAATCACCAAACAAAGCAGCAAAACTGTCCACAAGTTGTAATGTAAGTAGGAAAAGCTGTAATATCTGTTTGATTAAGGTGACAATATTGTGAAAAAGTCTATTTAAGTCAAGATATCTAAATCACCTTAAATGCCCAGGATTTGCTTGTTTTCATATTGAAGTGCTCTCTGTGGTCATACATGGATGCATGACATAAATACGTGTTTGCAATTTAAACCTAGCATAACAGTGTCATTTGAACCACCTTTGCTTTGTGTTTCCGTCACTGCATACGTGAAAGAGGGAGAGAACACGTACTTTTATTCAAGTGACAGCGAGAACAAGGCACTTTTTGATAAAAACATAAAACAAATAACTCTGAACAAACACTTCGATGATCACAATAAGTCGGGAAATGTCTTTTTGTATCTTACCTCAGTTTCAGTGAACTTGTTTACTTTCAGCTTGTCTGTTCACTGATGAAGTTTGTTAGAGGTTGATACAGTTTGATACAGATATACATAACTCTCAGACTTTAAATAATTACATGTGTAGGACATTTGCGTTGTAGGGATGTACATGCAGATTTCCTATATAAAATCTTGACTGAATGACTAAAGCTTACTCGCTGAAGTGAGATGATTTCTTATTATGTCGATAGGGACATTGGAATGTTTGGGCATAGCAATATGGCAGCGCAGTGGCTTCACTAATATGACATCATGAGCAATCCAGTTCTATATTATACAGTATATCAGTGGCCGATGCCAATACTGATATTTCAGATCACTGTTGATCCAAAAAAAATTTGCTTTTGTTTTTGCAGTTTAAAACAACAGTACATTTTAAATGTATGTACTGTATATTATAGAACATTACAAATTCATCCTATGCATATGTTGGGCATTTCCATGGAAATGTCAACCACATGGAAAAAATAAAAAGTTTTAACCAACGGAACGAAACCCCGCTTTTAAAATGTGCACTCATAATTTATTTCCTCATACATTTTTTTTTCCTCATGTAAAAATGATTTCTTCAAAAAAAAAAAAAAACATAAGTATAAAGTTAAGACCACTCTAGTGAGATGAAGAGATCAGTCATATCAGTAACCATACAAAGCTTTTTTATTCTAAATGGAGCAGTAGGGCGCCTCATGTGGGCAACCGTGTTAGCATTGCTAATTAGACCAGCTAATTACTACTCGCTTTTTCAAAGGTAACTGCCCTGTTATTGGACACATTTACTCATGGATTTAATGAATCCTGCCTTACTGTGAATAGTGAATTTCTACAATGGCATTGGTGACTGGAAATTACTGTTTAAATGATGTAACATCCAGGCCAGTAGGTGTCAGAGTTTGTTTTTAGTGGTATTATGGATAACGCCATCATACAGCGCTGCCTGAAGTGCTGACTACATTGCTGAATGTAGATTATCTTTCAAAACGCAGCCTTTTAAGATTTAGTAATCAGGCAAGGCCAATCTTAATTAAACCAATCATGCAGCATACTGATGTCTCAGAAGCAAAAAGGTTGATTTATACTTCTGCGTTAAACCTACGGTGTAGGCTCCACGTAGTGGCCAAAGTGTTGGCTTGTATTTTTAGTTCTGTGTTGGATGATAAAAAATAAAAAAAACAGCAGATGCTGAGACAATTGCTTTAATGGTCTCGAGTCCAAATACAATGTGATATGATGCAGAGATATTAAAATAATCCTGGATAAAATGCGACGAAACATCAGATATCCTTGTTATCACCCTGGGGGCAGTCTCTGGTTAAAAATTATAAATCACAGCTCTTCTAGTCTGTGTCAACACAGTTATATCTTTGAAGAGGTACACATCAGGCTACAGTGTAGGCTATGCCGTAACCGCTGTAGCTAAGCGTGGCCTATGCAGTAGGTTCGACGCATAAGTATAAATCAGCCTAAAGTCTGCTGGTTTCTAAGCGTTTTGGAAGGTTTCCCTCATAATGTATCCTATAGGTTTTTGCTGCTTTCACTACTGTCATGTCAGTTCATGGCTATTTTTCTGCATTAATGTGATAACGAGAAAGAATACAAAATAAATATTACATATTCTTTGGAGTGCCAACCCTTCTACATATTGTGATAATTATTATTTCTGGATTGTGCATTTGAATTCACATAGTTTTTACAAAGTGTTTTACAAATTATTTATAAATAAATATGAAGATGGTTTTAATTTGGTCAATAATTGGCTGATAAATATCAGCAGCATCCCAAGTATATATGCGCATCCCAACATATAAATATGTAGTGAGATGTGGACAGAGACCAAATTTAAGAAGAGAGCACGAAAACAACTTCAAAACTGGGAACACATGTTAAACAAACCACAATAAAATACAACTGTGTGCCAGTGGTTTTGTGACTGTTTAAGAAAAATATAAAAGCATAAATACACTTTTCAAACATACACATTGTCTCGGATGATGTATGAAGGGAGGGAATTGAAACAGACCCTTGTATTTCACCATGTCCTCAAACTTGTTGTTTAAGCATGGGGAATAGAACAACAGAACACACCTGATTGAAAAACAGAGAATGTATATCAGCATGTAAAGAAAAGGCCATCAAGGACATATGGAATACTGATAGTAGTTGCTGAGTTTCACAAACTGTCAATTCTTTTATGACTTCTGTTATACATACTCTCCATCTACCCCATGTTTCAGGCTTGTTCCCAGATCAGTGGATTGAGCAAAGCGATAGCTGTCCCTCAGGGCACAGGAGACCTTCAGAAAAGATTAAAGGAGAGTACTTCAGCCTCTTTCAGTGGTACAGGATATATTTCCCTAACCCAAATCCTCCATCCCAAAGAGACTAAAGGCCAATGTATACTTCAGTTTCAATTTCCGCATTCCGGATCAGAGCACTCACAGTATGAGTGATACAAATTTCATAATTAACACAGTCCTCAACTGTGCACGTGCTTGCCGTTTACTGTACTAAAAGATTATCACACAGCAGTCATAGTGCACAGGCTTTGAACATGTTCATATTCGCTCATGGTCAAAAGAGTATAACTCGGGTTCGAGATGATCCGGCATGTGTAAAAACTAAGTATGCCCTGCCATGAATGCACACAGCAGTATGTCTGATTTGTTTTTAATCTTTTTTAGATTTAAAATTGAAATCAGAATTAGAGGTAGACCGATAGGTAGACAAATATGTATTGTACACATTCTCAAATCCAAATATGCAAGCTCTCGAGTTTTGCTACTGATTTAGCTTCATATATCTGGATATACCAAGGTGCGAAGAACTCCACCAGCATAGTCTCGTGCTCGGCTGCGCTATGATCAACATCAGAATCTCCAAGCTCATCGCTGCCCTCCAAACAGCAGGCAGTCAAAACTAGACAAATGATAGACCATGGTAAAAGCATTTTGACTTTTGTTGATGACAGCTACAAGCTCAAATTCAAAAGAAACAAGAGTGAACTTAAACTAATGTTAGCCCTAATGTGTGAGGGGCTACCGTGCTGAGGCAGATGTGTGGACAGCCAGATGTCCATAAAACGTGCCCGTTTTCTCGTGTGATAAATGAGGAGATGGACTGGAGGGAGACAAGCTTCAGGCTTTCCTGCTGAATAATTTCAGGTTGCTGCTATAACACATGGGATGGGATTTGTTTAGTTCGTGCAGAGTTTCTACTCTCTTTGTCTACCTGTTTAAAATTTGTTCACAAACCCTCTGTTTTGTTTTTAAATTCAACAAAGATGGATGAATGCAGTGATTCATCTTGGCACTAGAGGTCACCATTATCTGTACATTTATAGTACATCTGAATACAACACAATCTGGGGAGGTTGTGTTGGCCATTTAAGATACATTTTAGGATGAATTATTTGGCTCAGCAATTATGACATTGGTCAGACAATAAGAATAAGAAAGTGGACAGCAGTTCTCAGACACTTACATGGAAATACTAATATATATATATATATATATATATATATATATATATATATATATATATATATATATATATATATATATAATTTGAGTGTATCCATTTTTATATATACACTCACCTAAAGGATTATTAGGAACACCTGTTCAATTTCTCATTAATGCAATTATCTAATCAACCAATCACATGGCAGTTGCTTCAATGCATGTAGGGGTTTGGTCCTGGTCAAGACAATCTCCTGAACTCCAAACTGAATGTCAGAATGGGAAAGAAAGGTGATTTAAGCCATTTTGAGCGTGGCATGGTTGTTGGTGCCAGACGGGCCGGTCTGAGTATTTCACAATCTGCTCAGTTACTGGGATTTTCACGCACAACCATTTCTAGGGTTTACAAAGAATGGTGTGAAAAGGAAAAACATCCAGTATGCGGCAGTCCTGTGGGCGAAAATGCCTTGTTGATGCTAGAGGTCAGAGGAGAATGGGCCGACTGATTCAAGCTGATAGAAGAGCAACTTTGCCTGAAATAACCACTCGTTACAACCGAGGTATGCAGCAAACCATTTGTGAAGCCACAACACGCACAACCTTGAGGCGGATGGGCTACAACAGCAGAAGACCCCACCGGGTACCACTCATCTCCACTACAAATAGGAAAAAGAGGCTACAATTTGCAAGAGCTCACCAAAATTGGACAGTTGAAGACTGGAAAAATGTTGCCTGGTCTGATGAGTCTCTATTTCTGTTGAGACATTCAGATGGTAGAAGAATTTGGCGTAAACAGAATGAGAACATGGATCCATCATGCCTTGTTACCACTGTGCAGGCTGGTGGTGGTGGTGTAATGGTGTGGGGGATGTTTTCTTGGCACACTTTAGGCCCCTTAGTGCCAATTGGGCATCGTTTAAATGCCACAGCCTACCTGAGCATTGTTTCTGACCATGTCCATCCCTTTATGGCCACCATGTACCCATCCTCTGATGGCTACTTCCAGCAGGATAATGCACCATGTCACAAAGCTCGAATCATTTCAAATTGGTTTCTTGAACATGACAATGAGTTCACAGTACTAAAATGGCCCCCACAGTCACCAGATCTCAACCCAATAGAGCATCTTTGGGATGTGGTGGAACGGGAGCTTCATGTCCTGGATGTGCATCCCACAAATCTCCATCAACTGCAAGATGCTATCCCATCAATATGGGCCAACATTTCTAAAGAATGCTTTCAGCACCTTGTTGAATCAATACCACGTAGAATTAAGGCAGTTCTGAAGGCGAAAGGTGGTCAAACACAGTATTAGTATGGTGTTCCTAATAATCCTTTAGGTGAGTGTGTATATATATATATATATATATATATATATATATATATATATATATATATATATATATATATATATAAATGGATACACTCAAATTAGCAAGAAATTAGGGAACATCCGGTCTGAAATATGTACAGTTAAAAACGTTAGTTCATAATATTATATTATATAAATATTTAACAACTTCAACATAAACAAGTCTATTTTAACATTACCATATTCTAGCTAAAATGTAATATGCTACTCTGTTAAGTCTCATTTGTTGGTCTTAAGTGTTCAAGTGAATATAACAGTAAAATGCAGAAGCTGAAAATACAATTTGAATGAAAAATACATGTCCCAGATTACCCTTCACTGGATGGCATTGACTGTTGGTCTTTTTTGTTGTAATAGTGAAGACATTTGGTCCATATTTGGCACTATGTGAAGTGCAATATAAGAATGAATTCTATTTATTTCAAAGAATTTCTCAGAATACAAAGTTATACAAGGAAACACATATCACCAGGGGAATTTCAAGACCCACAATGTGCCAAAAGCTCCTGTCTTTTAATGATAAGCTGTTGCCAAAACTGTCTCAGCCTGTCTTTTGCTGAGTGTCTGAGTGAAACAGAAACTGTTTTCCTTCATTCTCAATTATTTCCCATGTTATTGTGGGTTATCTGTTAATATGATATGTGAAGGGGAAATACACCCTGGAACATCACTTATCATTAAAGGCAGCAGGAAACCATTTGCACAGACCCTTCAGTGCAACAATGGCTTACCAAATCATGGCTGTTACCCTTTCTTTGGCCTTAAATTCTATTTTTGAGCATGACATTCTGAATAGTAATTTAGAGAGAGCTGCTTTGTTTACTGTCCAGATACTTAATATCTTAATTTAGCCCCTCATTATTTTGAACTGACTTTTAAATGTTTGAAAGTACAAATGGTGTTACAATGCAATATTACTTAAATTGAACTTTCCAGCCCATCCTATAGAATAGAAATGTAATCGTTTCAGTAAAGGAGTTCTATTAAAATGTTATTCAGTCTTCAAAGCTAAATCTAATAACCAATACAAAATCTCATGTGTACGTTTCTAATATGTCCTCATTGTGATGTCTGTAGGGATAACTTTAACCATAATGAAACCTTATTTGTTCCCTGAAAAATGTAAATTCTGTAACCGTAGAAATGGTTCCAAATCCATATTACTTTCTTTCTGATGTGGCACTTAAAAGGAGATTTTTTTGGGGCTGATTTTTGGGACCAACAATGTTAATTAGTTCCCAATTCACTTTTATTGTATGGATAAAAGAGTAGCGTCAACATTCTCCAAAAACTCTTCTTCTTTTTTTTTTTTTATGCTGTTATCCATAATACCACTAAAAACAAACTCTGACACTTAGTGGCCTGGATGTTACATAATTTAAACAGTGATTTTCAGTTACCAATGCCATTGTAGAAATTCACTATTCACAGTAAGGCAGGATTCATTAAATCCATGAGTAAAAGTGTCCAATAACAGGGCAGTTACTGAGAATAAGCCAGTAGCAATAAGCTGGTCAAATGAGGTTGAATAAATGACAACAAGATTTAAATGTTTTGTGTGAGGTAGCCCTTTAAAGTGTTGAAAAGGGGATGTTCTTCCATTAACACTTTACAATAAGGTTCCATTTGTAAATATTTGTTAACTTCATTAGTTGACATTAACTAACAATGAACAATAGGCTACTTTTACAGCATTTATTCATTTTGGTTATTCTTAATTTCAACATATACTAATAGATTTTTAAGATGTAAAGTTGAATATGTTAACACTAGTTAATACACTTCAAACCAACATGAACTAAAAATGAACAATTTTATTTTTATAAACTAACATTAACAAAGATCAATAAATGCTGTAAAAATATTCTTCAGTGCATTACACTACAATAAGGTTACATTTGTTACCATTAGTTAAAGTTTCCATATTTATAAACATGAGCATATAGGCTATTACTTAACAAATCATTCGTTACTGTTGCCCATTTAGTAGATAAAGTCATAGAACTTTGTCATCTGTCAATGTACATCCATTTTCTTATATTTTAATTGTTATATAATGTTAATGTTTTATTTAAAAGGTTATATGTTTCCAAGCTGTTGAATAGACTCTTGAACTATACAAAGGAATATATAGTGGGAGGGACAGTATAGCGCGTTAACGCGTGCCCACTCCTCCGCATCCGCGACTCGATTGCCATTTCTGTCACCGTCACGACTCGCCAGCGCACACGATTGTGCGATACAGCGAGTGATTACGCGCACAGTTTAACGATCACTTTTGGGAGTATCCTAAAACAAAGTATCAACATTTATTTACAGATTTACTTTATATAGCACCGGGAATGACGTCCGTCTGAAAGAGGATCTGTATTGTCCTCGGGACACAGCACCCCAGACCTTAACTCAATGAATTCCAAAGCTACTTCTCCAGTAAGGTGAGACAGTTTATTTGTTTGCGCTACTGATGATAGAACTGAATGTCATTATTCACTAAAAGCAATGTTTTATGGCCCAAAGTGTATGATTGTTCTTTATTGCATGCAATTGTCGTGGATAAGTTAGAGTTTTCTTAGCATCTTTTTGTGCACTGACCTACTTATTTAAGTCTGGTTTTGATGTTGGATATTATTGCAAGACTAGACAGAATTACATTTCAGTCTGTTCTTTGGGTTTATTTTTCAAACAAACCATACAATTCATACAAACCAAAGTTGTATAAGATGTACACTTCAAAACAGGATGAACATACTGTAGAATTCAGCAACTCACTATTGTCAGAGACTTAGCAAATATCTGAAAAATAAAGTTATAACTTTAAATAATGGGTAGTTAAGCTGTTGAAATTTTTTATTATCAATAGATTTTTCTCTCACAGCAAATCACACAAATTCATGAAATGCATGGGGCAGGTGTAGAAAGAGTAATAAATAAATAAATATTCCATCACTTTTCATAATTAACTTAAAATATAAAAAGTGCACATTGAGTTAACCATTGCAATCAAGATTACAGCAAGGTATTTGCCGAATGATTCCCCAAGTTGTTATTAAATGCAGAGGGACAACTAAGTAAATTCTGTTTGTGTAGGCCTAAACGTACATGTGTGTGGGTAAAAGTTTGCTTTGTATTTAAAGAGCGAGTTGAGCTTGATGGCTCTTTAAATATTGTGTATCACGAGTCATGGCTGTGTTATGTGAAGGACAATGGTGGTATAAAACACTGCCCTTAAAACATTTTATCTTTTGGTTCTATCTTGTGCTGCTTTGTTGGGGATATATCAAGTAGAGCAAACACCAGCATTAAACATTGCACAACTATAATTGGCCAACTGAACTTGAGTATGCCAGACCCAATAGATACTGATATTGACCTGGGCTCTGATTCAATACAATTAAAATTAATTCACTGCTGTTTGAAGGGATAGTTTCACCATCACCATTTTCTTGTTCTTTAGAACAAGTCTTGCTTATGAATAGAAGTCCATGAAGAATCACTATATTACCTGCCAGTGGTTTTCCATCTGGAGAGCAGAGAGACTAACTGATTTCCACAGGAGAAATGGTTCACCTTGACAGCAGCATCATTTCCTCATAAAAAAACCCATCTGTTTTGGATATGTTTCTCTGTTGGGTCACAAGCACTGGGTTGGCACTGACTCTTTCAATGAAATTCTTTGGATTATACCAGGTGTTCTTGGTTCAGGAGTTCACAGCTGCTTGTGTAATGAGATAATATATGTGAGCAAATTAACAAATAATAGATTAACAACTAATAAACTGAAATTGATTTCTGGGAAGTGATATGCATGCATGTAATAAGAGATGAGCTAAAAGTTTGATAACATATTTTCAGTTTTGTCCTAAAATGCCTGATTACGTTATATTTAGGTGAAATGCATAATTTCTGCACCACTAGAGTCTCCAAACACTTCGAGCAGGTTTCTCAAACAGTCACCCATGTTCCATTGGTTGGACAAACTGATTTTTCAGCCTCAAACTCAAAACACTTGTTGAGACAGTTTGAATGTCGGGCTAGTAAAGATACTCAAGTAATGTATATTAAAGGAATAGTTCATCCAAAACGAATGATCTCATCATTTACTCACTCCCATGCCATCCCAGATGTGTATGACTTTTTTTTATCTGCTGAACACAAATTAAGATTTTAAAAATAATATCTCCGCTCTTTTGGTCCATTCAATGCAAGTGAATGGGTGCCAAAATTTTGAAGCTCCAAAATGCACAAAAGTAATCCATACAACTCTAGTGGTTAAGTAAATATCTTCAGAAGTGATATGATAGGTGTGAGTGAGAAACAGTTCACTTTTACATTCTTCTTGTGTTTTTGGTGATTCACATTCTTCATGCATACCGCATTCTACTGGGCAGGGAGAAGAATATTTCAATAATACACTTCAATATTGATCTGTTTCTCACCCACACGTATCATGTCATTTCTGAAGATATGGAATAAAACACTGGGGTCACGTGGATTACATTTACGATCTCTTTATGTGCTTATTGGAGCATACAAATTTTGACACCCATTCATAATTTTTGTTCTTTCAGCTGAATAAATTAAGACATACACATCAGGGATGGCATGAGGGTAAGTAAATGATGGAAGAATTTACATTTTTAGGTGAACTATCCCTTTAATCTTGTAAATATCAAAATTGACACTTTACTTTTTTAGAGTTCTGGGCAAAATAAAGACAGCGTAAAGAAATGAACAGATGGAGAAGAGTGTTGATGAGATGGTAGTGTTGTTTTAACACATGAGGACAGTGGGTAATATTTCCACCACATGCTTACATAAGTCTCTCTAACACATGCTTTTGCAGGCAGAGACCTGAAGAGGGCTCTGGGTCTGTGGGGTTCTGCCTAGCTTTTCCCCTTTTCTTATACTGTGCCGAAAACATCTGCAATCCTTTGGCACTCTGGGATTGTCTTTTTTCTTCTTCTTAGGAAGCTATGTACTGTGTGTGTGTGTGTGTGTGTGTGTGTGTGTGTGTGTGTGTATATATATATATATATATATATATATATATATATATATATATATATATATATATATATATATATATATATATATATTAATGTATATAGACTGTGCAGTGTATATATATTTATATATACACTCACCAAGCACTTTATCAACAAACAACTGTAACAACTGTACACCTACTTATCAAATTAGCCATTTGTGTGGCTGCAGTGCAATGCATAAAATCATGCAGATATGGGTCAGGAGCTTTATTCATGTTCACATCAACCGTCAGAATGGGGGAAAAAAATATGATCTCAGTTATTTCGAACGTGGTATGATTGTTGGTGTCAGACAGGCTGGATTGAGTATTTCTGTAACAGCTAATCTCCTGAGAATTTCACACACAACAATCTCTAGAGTTTACTCAGAATGGTGCCAAAAACAAAAAACATCCATATATATATATATATATATATATATATATATATAAAAGAGAGAGAGAGTTTAATGACGGAGGTGAATGATGCAGGAGAATCCCCAGAGTAGTTCGAGCTGACAAAGCTACGGTAACTCAGATAATCCTTGAGATAAGTAAGAGTAAGAGCAAGTTTTACTTATTTTCTGGAACAACTATCAAAGCAGTGAGGTAAGCAAGTGTTTATTTAGCCTTGTGTTGTGATTGACAGAATTAAATGAACATGCTCCTCATGAACATTTATTTAGAACTCCATTTGTAATTGTATTTTCACTGCCATTCATGTCACATGAAGAGGTTTTACTGAGCTAAACTGAACAGAACTGCTTCAGAATGAGCTGTAGTATCAAACAGAGTGTCTGTAATGTGTCCTTTCTGCCAGAATACTTCCTACAATCTGGAAGACATAGAAAGGTCATGGAGAGGCTGGAAGCCATGGAGCTGGCAGTGATTAGGAGTGGTGAAAAGGAATCTGATGCTATTTTGCAGATTTGCACTGAAGAAAAGAAAGATGACCCATCTAGAGTGAAAAATAGAAGCTTGGCTGCAATTGTGATATTATACGCAAAAGATAATAACCAGGAATAAAGCTAATTTATTGTGGTTGTTGTGATTCAAGCCATGGTTACGATCAAAGGCGTAGATTCCGGGGAGTAACCCCCCCAATAATCAAAGCTAGCTAGTACAACTGTTTTTATCTAAGGAGTAGGGCTGAAATGATTAGTCGACATTATCGACAATGTTCACAATAAAAAATTGTCGAATAGTCATTGAATGTCCTTTAACGTAACACAGGATCACATTAAACTCTGTAATGATGGTGCGCGAGAGCAGCACTGCAGTTCGAACAAGACTGAGGAGAGGAAGAATTGCACAGTCCAGATGCACTCTAAACTTTCCAAAAAGCTTTATGTGATTTTAGATCCCAAAGTGTGAGGGAATTATAAAAAAAAACAAAAAAACCCCGAAACAATTCAGAAGCATTCTCGTGTGGAATAAGCGGAGCCAGAGCTCTTTAAAGGAATCACCCATGCATTACATCTTAAATGGAGTTACATTTAATGCCTTATAGCTTTATTAAAGTTCAAATAATACAGAAGCAGATCAGGTAAATAACTACAAACTCCGAAACTGGCATTTCTCTGTGTGATCAGTGATGAGTTGCGCAAGTGTCCCGATCTAAGGGGGAGAAATTGAAACTGCACCCGGCTGATGAACACTCTGTCACGGGAACCCTCGTCCCTCGCGCTCACGCTTAATGCAGCTCACGACTTATTGAATCATAATATATGTCTCTGTGCATTTCTTATTGTGAAGAAAATTGGCAATATGCAGCTTTATTTAATAAGAGGTAGTTTGTTTTTTAGTGTGTTAAAGATAGATTGATGTGAACAGAAAGGTGTGAGAGGGTAGTCTTTGCCCCATTATACACTGCAACAAAATACGTTTTTGATTTGATTTTGTTTTGGCTTGTTTTCAAATATAAATATTTAAAACTCCTTTAAAACAACGTACATACATTTTCTTTAGCAGCTATACTTCAGAATAAAAAAAATAATTCTGAGAATTTTGAATATAATATAAAAAATGCAAATATTTTAAAATATCTAAAAATCCTTTTTTAAAAAAAAAAAAAAAAAAGATTAATTCACCTGAGCAGCATATAAGATATGTAGACTTGCTTTTAGAGAATAGATCTTGAATATACAGTCAGGTCCATAAATATTGGGACATCGACACAATTCTAATCTTTTTGGCTCTATACACCACCACAATGGATTTGAAATTAAATGAACAAGATGTGCTTTAACTGCAGACTTTCAGCTTTAATTTGCGGGTATTTACATCCAAATCAGGTGAACGGTGTAGGAATTACAACAGTTTGTATATGTGCCTCCCACTTTTTAAGGGACCAAAAGTAATGGGACAGATTAACAATCATAAATCAAACTTTCACTTTTTAATACTTGGTTGCAAATCCTTTGCAGTCAATTACAGCCTGAAGTCTGGAACGCATAGACATCACCAGACGCTGGGTTTCATCCCTGGTGATGCTCTACCAGGCCTCTACTGGAACTGTCTTCAGTTCCTGCTTGTTCTTGGGGCATTTTCCCTTCAGTTTTGTCTTCAGCAAGTGAAATGCATGCTCAATCGGATTCAGGTCAGGTGATTGACTTGGCCATTGCATAACATTCCACTTCTTTCCCTTAAAAAACTCTTTGGTTGCTTTCGCAGTATGCTTCGGGTCATTGTCCATCTGTACTGCGAAGCGCTGTCCAATGAGTTCTGAAGCATTTGGCTGAATATGAGCAGATAATATTGCCGAAACACTTCAGAATTTATCCTGCTGCTTTTGTCAGCAGTCACATCATCAATAAATACAAGAGAAACCAGTTCCATTGGCAGCCATACATGCCCACGCCATGACACTACCACCACCATGCTTCACTGATGAGGTGGTATGCTTTGGATCATGAGCAGTTCCTTTCCTTCTCCATACTCTTCTCTACCCATCACTCTGGTACAAGTTGATCTTTGTCTCATCTGTCCATAGGATGTTGTTCCAGAACTGTGAAAGCTTTTTTAGATGTTGTTTGGCAAACTCTAATCTGGCCTTCCTGTTTTTGAGGCTCACCAATGGTTTACATCTTGTGGTGAACCCTCTGTATTCACTCTGGTGAAGTCTTCTCTTGATTGTTGACTTTGACACACATACATCTACCTCCTGGAGAGTGTTCTTGATCTGGCCAATTGTTGTGAAGGGTGTTTTCTTCACCAGGGAAAGAATTCTTCGGTCATCCACCACAGTTGTTTTCCGTGGTCATCCGGGTCTTTTGGTGTTGCTGAGCTCACCGGTGCTTTCTTTCTTTTTAAGAATGTTCCAAACAGTTGATTTGGCCACACCTAATGTTTTTGCTATCTCTCGGATGGGTTTGTTTTGATTTTTCAGCCTAATGGTGGCTTGCTTCACTGATAGTGACAGCTCTTTGGATCTCATATTGAGAGTTGACAGCAACAGATTCCAAATGCAAATAGCACACTTGAAATGAACTCTGGACCTTTTATCTGCTCCTTGTAAATGGGATAATGAGGGAATAACACACACCTGGCCATGGAACAGCTGAGCAGCCAATTGTCCCATTACTTTTGGTCCCTTAAAAAGTGGGAGGCACATATACAAACTGTTGTAATTCCTACACCGTTCACCTGATTTGGATGCAAATACCCTCAAATTAAAGCTGAAAGTCTGCAGTTAAAGCACATCTTATTCGTAAATACAAATATATTGTGGTGGTGTATAGAGCCAAAAAGATTAGAATTGTGTCGATGTCCCAATATTTATGGACCTGACTGTAAGTATATTTTGTCTTTACTGCACTCGCAGAAGTATAACCAAGTGAAAAAATACACTTGTATACAAAAAACACTTATATTTAATATACATCCTCTTAAAGCAAGTCTAAACATCTTATACTGTATGTTGCTTCTCAATAAATGTATTTTGTTTTTAGACAATTTTAAATGGAAAACAAAAAAAAAAACTTGATAATACTAGGAATTGTTTTGCAGTGAAATGTGTTACTTAATTAAACTTAATAAAAAGTATTTGTTTACCATTTATTCAGAGAATGTATTTTGAAAAGATGATATTGTCATCTTTATTGTTAGTAAGCACGTTTAATCCAACCTTTTAAGTCAGGCCACAAGCTGAATAATTGGTTAAGAGCTAATGATTAATCTTTATATCCTCTAATAATCGTTAGATTAATCGTTTATCAAAATAATCGTTAGTTGCAGCCTTACTAAGGAGTCATTCTCTTTCCCATATGTTACTCTGCATCTGAGCTCGAACAAAATCATTGTGATGTAAAAATCCTCTGCTGCATATTAAGTTCTTCTGACATTTGTCCTCAGGCCTGCAGCCACTAATTCTACTGTCATCCTCCCAGTGTCTGAGTTTTTTTGTGTTTTATATCAGGTAGATGATGGAGGGGGAAAAAATAACCCACCTCGTCTTTTCCTTTTGCTATAGCATTATGGAAAAGCATTCATGTGCTGAGATTTGTCACATGAGATACATTTGGAAAATTCATTGTGGTAAAATATGAGGTTAGGACAAGCTGTATTTATTATGTATTTGAGAGACACCGAAAAAAGAGAGACAGTTGTCTTAATGCAAGTGCACTGTGAGTGTGTGTGTGTGTGTGTGTGTGTGTGTGTGTGTGTGTGTATAAATGCCTAACGAAGGGAAACAGACCTAGATTTTCTCTCAAGATGTTTCCTTTTGTTTTTTTCTGGTAAACTCCCTGGTGTTCTGTTGTATATAAGGAGGAGACAGTGGAGACCTGAGGACTTATTTATGTTACAGACAAAATGCATTATATCACTTATCCCCAATTTCAGGAGCAACATTAGTTTTAAGCACATCAGATGCTTGCAATTTAATAGATGAACATTTGATTCTGAAAAAAAAAAAAAGTTGAGTTTAGTTTTAATTCAGGTATTTTTTTTTCTTGTACCTTCTTGTTGATGAATTGTAGGCATCACAGGAAATTGTCCCTCTGTTTCCAACTCTGTCTTCACTTTTGCCCAGGACATCCTGAGTCCAGCATCTGGCAAGCTCTGTTTACCTGCTCTTTTTCTATCTCTTGTCCTGTTATTTCTGCCTTGTTGTGAAAAGTTATAGGACCTTCTACAAATACCATACATTCATCAGCCTTCATATACATTTAAAACCAGTCACATTAGAGTTTTATTCAAGATGTAGCAATCCAGATACAGCATTTTGTTCCAAACACAAAAGGAGATGTTTGGCAGAATTTATCCCTCAGTCAAGGAATAGTTGGAGTGTGGAGTGGTGGTGGCGTAGTGGGTACTGATCACGTAACTGGTAATCAGAAGGTCGCTGGTTCGATCTTCACAGCCACCACCATTGTGTCCTTTAGCAAGGCACTTAACTCCAGATTGCTCCAGGGGGATTCTCCCTGTAATAAGTGCACTGTAAGTCGCTTTTGATAAAAGCGTCTGCCAAATGCATAAATGTAAATGTAAATGAATAGTTCATCCAAAAATTTAAATTCTCTCATAATTTACTTATTATTTACTTAGAATTTAATTAAAATTCTTACAGAATTTACCATTATGCCATCCCAGATGTTTGACTTTCTTTCATCTGTTGAAATCAAATGATGATTTTTAGAAGAATTTCTAGGTGCCAAAATATTGAAGCTCCAAAAATCACATAAATCAGCATAGAAGTAATCCATAAGGCTTCAGTGGTTAAATCAATATGATAGGTGTGGTCAATATTTAAGTCCTTTTTTTTTAAACCATAAATTCTCCTCCCTGCTCAATCAATCTCCACTTTCACTTTCACATTCTTCTTTTTGTATTTTTGGTGATTCCCATTTTTCATGCATATTGCCATCTACTTACTTGGCACCTGTTAAGTTGCATTATTTGGACCTACAGATCTGAAATATTCTTCTAGAAATCATAATTTGTGTCAGCAGATGGCATGAGGAAGAGTAAATCATGTCAGAATTTCATGTTTGGGTGAACTATCCCTCTCTGAGTTGGGTGCAATGTTTTTTTCTTTTCTTTTGGGAATTTAGTTTTTACATATAGGTGCTCAGATTCAGGTTATTTTTTCGGCTGCAAAAAGACAATAAAAATGGCTTTACTAAGGAGCAGCTCTGCAGCGATGACCAGTTGAGTAAATCGGAGGGCTTTATGAGGAATGTGTTTGCAGAGAGTGGACTTTCTTTATTGAGAAGATTGATGGCAAGTTGGTGATGCACTGATATTCTTTAGTTCCTGATCCCAAACTGGATTTTCTCAAATCTTGGTAAATTATATTTTGGCGTTATCCACATGCTTTGAGAGGAATAGCAACTCTTTAAAGAGACGGTCAACCCACAAATTTATATTCTGTCATCACTGATTCATGCTCATATTGTTCCAAACCCATGAGACTTTCTTTATTCTGTGGAACACAAAAGGAAATGACAGGCAGAATGACAGTCTCAGTCACTAATGAATGGAAATAAAGATGCAATAAAAGTGACCAGTAACTGAGGTTGTTAGACATCAACATTCTGCCTGACATCTCATTTTGGGTTCTACTAAAACACATAGTCATATTGGTTTGGAATGACATGATGATGGTGAGTAAATTATTACAGAATTGTCATTTTTGTGTGAACGATCCATTCAAAACTAAAGTGTGTAATTTCTGCACCACTACTGCCACTGTAAGCGGTTCTCACTCCAGGCGGTCGCCAGGGAGCCCCTCCCCGCTCGCGGTCGGCGGTCTTAAACCCCGCCGGGTTTCAGCGGCCGGTAGGCGGCGACTCCGCCCCTGGTAGCGGCCCTGACCCGCAGGTCAATTTATCATGAAAGTTTTTTATAGATCTTTCATCACACAATACATGTTTTGTACATATATTTTTTATTTTATTTACATTGTTTAAGTAGCATTTAAACATGATTTTATATATATAATAATTTTTTTTAATTACGATACATCTCCACTTTATACAAAGCACCCCCACAATTTTCAAAAGCACCCTCAGTGATTTTGATCTGGAACCTGGCCGGGCTTCCGTTATAGTCCGTTTTGTGAACAAATGACTCTGACTTGAGCTGGATCTTTTTAGTGAAACAAAAACATTTATACATCAATGAGCGGTTACTGAATTCATCTTTTTCTATATTAACATTTTATTGATTACTATCTTAAACAGATTGTGACTGGGCGGAGGGTGGGGCCGGGTCATGATTCTACACACCCGGCCCCTTATCAGGCTAATCAAGCCTCCGAGAGTGATAAAGGCTGACTGCGGATGGTGGTGCAACCGAGAGAGAGTGTTTATGGGCAGCTGTCCATCATATGTGTGTATTTGTGTCTTTTGGTTTAAGTTCTTAATTAAATATAATTTATATTGTCAAGCCAGTTCTCGCCTCCTCCTTTCAATTAATCCCTTTACAAGATTAAAGTTATGATTGTTCAACTTCAAATTAAATAAGATCTGTGGAAGTCTCACAAGCCGGAATTACAACATTAGACTACATAACACAGTCTAAACCAGGGGTGCCCACAATTTTTTTGTGTGATGATCTACTTTTAAATGACCAACTCAATAAGATCTACCAACTAAAAAAACACAGTTTCATTTAAAATAAGAAAATGCTTGTTGGGACTACTGCATGTATCCCTACATGGAATTCATCTTCTAATTAATAAAAAAATATATAATAATGTTCAATGTTGATATCATTCAGTTTTAAAACTAAACCCAAAACACCTACAGCACAATAGATTACAATAGCCAGGGCATTTACCTTATTCTGATGACTTGCACTGAATGGAATCAGACAGTTTTGCCTAATCCGGGCAGTAGCATCGCAATTTCACGCACTGTTCTCAGAAGTCCTTGGAAGGCGCGTATGCGCAAACCTAGTTGTCAAACCTCGCCTGGTCAATATTTACTCATCAAGTGCAAGTCAGACAGAAACTAAAAGAAGGAAAGACATTATATTTATTTTTATTAAAATTTAACTAAAGTACATTTACATTTTGTGCGATCTACCAGCATAGCCTTTGCGATCGACTGGTAGATCGCGATCGACGTATTGGGCACCCCTGGTCTAAACTGTCTGTCAAGCAGTGCAGTCACTGGTTGGTTATTCATATGACAATGTGTAGTTAAAGTTTTATATAACAATAAATTAATAAATTAAATATGCTATCACATTTCTTGTATGTTAAGTGCCCCTTTTGACACTCACTCGACGTTATGTCGATGTAGTGACACTAGGGGTCGCTCTTGAGATCCAGATCCTTTTATATCCATATGTCCGGGGTAGTTTTATGCAAATTCCACTCGCCATTTCTCATTGGCATTTTCTCAAAGATCTGAGGTGTTTGGGGGCTCTCAAGAGCGACCCCTAGTGTCACCACATCGACACAACATCTCATTCCCTCCATCAGGGAACGGAGGTTACGACAGTGACCGAGATTATATATATATATATATATATATATATATATATATAGTTAGAATACATTATTAGATTGCATTTATGCTTACAAAAAGTCTGCAAACAAGCCTTTTACAATAATTTATTTAAATATATTTGAGATTTGTTATATCTGCTCTGTAGAAATCTGAAATGATGTAATAATTTGGCAATAGGGTGCTGAGTAGAGCCCGAAGCCATTTGTTTTGAGAATAATGGCTGGCTGATGAAGTTATTGGCTGGCTAGCCGGCTCAGCCAAAACCTAAATGGCTGCTGCAGCTGCCAAACTTTTCATAGCTGCAAATGGCTGAAGCTGCCACTTCATCTCTACAGATGTCTATGTTATACTGATTTACTAGATCTCAATATTTCCAAGCAATGCATGGCTTACACTATATTTCTACAAAATGCAATACAATGTAATAAAGAAAACACCAGATTTTACTTTCACAACGTATGTACATATTTATTTTGTAGTCTGTATGCTACTAAACATTTTCAAATAGCCTACAATGTGTTGTGTTTAGGCTAAATGTATGTAGGCTAAGTTGTATACAATAACTTGGCATTATCATGGATGAAGCTTATCATATTACACCTTGAAGGAGCAAGTGATGATCGTTTGCCATTAAGCAGTAGGCCACTGGAACTAAACATGCATTCCACCGGCACACTATGTTGATTAAGAATGCAAACTTTTATTGAATTTATGAGAAATCTACAGACGCAAACAGACGAAGTGTAGTAAAATAAAGACCTAAATGTGTATTTCAGACTTTTTTTCACCACAAGTCTGAAAGAAGACATGTTATTGAAGACAAATATCCAAAAATCTCAAAATTGACCAGTAAAAAAAAAACCCGATGTTTTTGCCTGCCATGTCTCGCCTTAATATAAACACACACTGTTATCAGTAGCCTATTATTTTGGACAAAGTTTTGCACATTTCACTTCAATGTACAATGAAGCATGCGTCGTGAATTAGCAATGTGGAAACGGTGGTTTGTTACTGCAGTAATATCACGTTCAGTGCTATAAATCTCTCCGTTCCAGAATATTTGGTTCATAACATCAATCTTTGATTCAGGTGTTTGTGCAACCGTGCCCTGAAGATTTAACAAAAGTCTGGGTAGGCCTAAGTTAAAAAAAAAAAAAAGTACGTAGGAATTAGGAAAGTATGTGAGAAGTGAGATCAAAATTACCTTGCTTGCTTCTTTCCGCCATTTCACCTCAGTGCGAGAAAAAAACTCATCGCTTCTTCTGTACGGAAAAGCGAGCAATTTTAATTGGTCGATCAATTCACTAGTGAGTCTGTGTATCGTAGCAACGAGCACAAGACTGTGCTGTTATGAATCCAGTGGGAAAATAGATCTCGTGTATTGTTTATATATTTCGTGTGTGTATGTCACTATGTGATAGAATTATTATTTGATGCAAATAATTCTAGCCGGCTCAGCCAAACTTTATCAGATGGCGGCTCAATTTGGCTTACGAAATTATTGGCTGGCGGCGGCTTCGGGGTCTAGTGCTGAGGGCTGTAAATACAATAATAATTTTAGTTGTTATTTCCAAATAAATCTTTCTCAAAAGTACTAAAATAAATGTTACTGGAATCGTTGCTGGAACCATTAAGGAAACGGAATCGTTGAGAGGAATCAGAAACTACAATTCCCATCCCTTGTCTTGCCCTAAACCACACCATTGGTTAAAGTGCCACAAAGACACCTACATCCAACAAAGTTGTAATGTTAAGCTAGGATGGGAAAAAGTAAATATTGAACATTGAAATAATACACACTTCAGCTTCAAACTGGAAAACAAAAAAATATTTTTGCTATTTTGTTGGAAAATTCCCTGAAGCCTTTGGTTTCATCATTACACACCTGTATTCTGTCCTAATTCTCATCTTTGACATACAACTCAGCGTTGTATGTCACACTGCCTCAGTCGAAGGGATCCAGACCTGGGCCAAACCTCTCAGTGCGACCACCTCATTTTGATCCAGATGTTTGTCATTCTGTCTAAATAAACCTGCCTCTTAAGGTAAATTCCTGTGTGGGACAGCTTTAAAATACCCAGGACATGCAGCACTGGCCAGACCCTTCCAATAAAACAGCACAGAGGGAGAAAAAAAGGCACACATGAAAAGTTCCTTAACAGCCGAGAATGAGCTTGAGTCCATATTAGTGTCTGCAAATACATTTGCCAACCAACAGCATGTTGATTCAGACTGGAGTGGTGGTGGTGTAGTGGTCTAAGCACATAACTGGTAATCTGGTCATCAGACGTACACTGGTTCGAACCCCACATCCACCACCATTGTGTCCTTGAGCAAGGCACTTAGCTCCGGGGGGATTGTCCCTGTAATAAATGCACTGTAAGTTGCTTTGGTTAAAGTCCATATTAGTCTGCCAAATGCGTAAATGTAAATGTCTAGATGCTGGGGGTTTAGGAGTCTTCTATCTCAGTATTCAGTACTCTGAACTCAGAATTCAGTTAATTAACCAAACAGAACAATGAAATGGTGTTTATCAAAACTCAGTGAGTGGTCAATAGTGATAGTTAAGTGATCTTTGATGCCAAAACTGCAGCAGTTAGCTTAGCTAACTGGAACTAAATAAGTCTTTGATTATAGTAAAACAGAAATGGTTTACTTGGTTGGTTTGTTTGAAAGATTATTATATTATTTATTCAATCTAGGTGCATGATATATTTGCAAATATTAGTGTGTTTTTTTTTTTTTATTATAATTGACATCATTATGATTGGGGCAGTACTGGAAGCATATATTATCTGGAATAACTTTTTCCCAATTAAAACAAAATATCCTTTTTTATTCCTTTTATATTCCTTTTTTTGTCAGTTTTCAAAAATACTAATCAAATAAACATTCTAAAATAGTGCAACTGCCCATGTCGCCCATGCCTAAATCCGCCACTTTATGACAGCCATATCACAACCACAATTGTTATTTTGCATGCTGATATTGCAAAATTGCTCGTTATAATGTTTTATTATCAGATATCACTTAAAATTGAGAAGTTAAAATTCAAGATTATACTATATTTGTGCATCCCTAATGAAATCAAAAGTTATTTCAGTTATTCTGATTCAGATTTTATTTCTGAATTTCACAGTTGTTACTTTGCTGGTACTGACATAAGTTTGTTCAGGAAAATGTCCCCCACTGAGAGGTTGCTCAGCTGACTTTACAGCTGTGATTTTGGGTCTCCAGCCTGGAGTGATGTTCCTTTGGGTCCTATTGGGACCGCAGCACTCTGTTTTTCCTTCTTTTTCTCCTTCTTTCTCACTCACATGTGTTCTGACTGCACGCCCAGATACCCAAGGGCCTCACACACACACACACACACACACACACACACACACACACACACACACACACACACACACCCACCCCAGCTCTGTACTCGTGGAAATCTGCAATCAATTTAGCCAGAACTGGAAGGGGAGTCAAACTAGAGACCCCCAATTTAAGAGAGTTGTGTGTGAAAAGCCATACATACAGTAAGTGCTTGTGGAGGCAGTGCAGTATATGCTCATATGAGCTTATGGTGATTGGCTGTTTCTTTACCATCATGTGCATATGTGAACATAGTCAATTTGTTCAGCATTTCCCCTCTGTAGATGACATACTGTATGCTTTATTTTACTTTATTTTACAGCTCATCTTTGTCTTGTAATCTCAGTTTCTATCAATCATTCATAAATTTGTGATTGACCTGCTAGTGGCCTCTCAAAAACAAGAAAAAGTCCTTTTCACCAAAGCTCTAAATTTGACTATTACAGCATTTGAAATGACGCTGTAACATCACTGTTGACAAAATACCACTGGTTTTAACAGATGCAAGACCAATATTTGATTTAAGAGCTGCTCTCGAGCTGCAAAGGGCAATTTTAGGTGAATAATGACAAAAATGAGGTTGTGTAGCTTCAGAAATTTTGGAATATAAGTCATATGGATTATTTTATGATGTTTTTGAGCTTGGCATTTTAAATCAACACATGCACCATCCATTTTCATTGTATGGAGAGAAAAAAAAAGAAAACAGTGCAGGTTTTCAATTTTGGTGAACTATTCCTTTAAACTAACTCTAATCCCCATAAGTCTTTTCACCTTTAGCTAGTAAAAAACATTCTGACAGAAATTTCATAGAGCAATTAACTAAACTAGGTCACAATCCCTAGAGCAATCAGCAAAAACTTATGAGATCCAAGATTTTCAAGTATTCAGTTTTTCTTTCATCCTTGTAATGGAAGAATAAGCCTTTCTTCTGAAGAAGAACATGCCTGATCTTCTGTCAACCACACTGACCCAGCTCTCCTTGCTCACCCCAGTCTGTTGATGGATCACCAGCTTTCTGACAGATAGGCTGCAGCTAGTGAGACTGGGGAAACTCACATCCGGGACGCTCACTATTAGCACTGTGGCTCAGGGATGCGTTCTCTCTCCACTGCTCTTGTCCTTGTACCCGAATGACTACACTGCAAAAGACCTCACTGTCAAGCTCCTGAAGTTTGCAGATGACAACACCGTCATCAGCCTCATCCTTGATGGTGATGAGTCTGCATACAGATGGGGGGTTGATCAGCTGGCTGTCTGGTGTGGTCACAACAACCTGAACATGCTAAAAACAGTGGTAGACTTCTCACGTACACAAGGAATCACCAAAAAAATTCCTTGTGTACGTGAGAACACTGGCAAAACTCATTCTGATTCTGATTTCTCTTTTGAAGGTCCAAAAATCACAGACAGTCAGCATAAACATCATAAATGACTCCAGCTGTTAAAATAATGTCTTCTAAAGCGATATGATAGCTTTTGGTGTGAAAAATATCAATATTTAAGTACTTTTGAACTATAATCGAATGCTTCAGGAAAGCGTGGAATCTAAGTTGTCTCTCATGTGACGAATTTGCATTGCCATGGATACCGTGTTAATCTCACATTCTCCACTCAGTTGAGACATCCAGGATAAGCACACAAACGCAGCACTGTGAGTATAGAAACAGATAAATACAGATCTAAACCAAAACCAACCAAGCTACTGTACAGCGTTCCTTCCTTTCACTTGTAAACAGTGCTGCTCTTCCGACTGGGAAGAGCAGTTCTCACGTCTTTCAAATGCCAAATCGTTTACGTCACGCGCATACCGCTGCTGACCAGAAGCATGATTTAGAGTCAAAAAGTTCTTAAATATTTACCTTTTCCACACCAAAAGTGATCATGTCACTTTAGAAGACATTAATTAACAGCTGGTGTTGTTTGGATGAAGTTTATGCTGACTGTCTGGGATTTTTGGAACTTCAGTAGTGAAATAATAAGAAGCTGATGACATAAGCACTGTACAATGTATGCTTACAAATATTATAACATTTAGAAGACTACACATACTAGTTAGAATTTATGTAAAATAGTAGCGTCTTGTGCATTTCATGGATATTTTATAAGTGTAGATATGGAAGCATATTACATTAAATAAAAAAAACCATTTGGACACATAAAGCTGTATGAATGTCTGAATTATCTATAAAGAATTGCATAAGATAACAAAATATAAAATCATGTGGCATTTATTTTATACAAATATTGCACAAGCACACTTTTCAAGCAAAACATTTCACAAAAGAGGTTTGTCTGGTTTTAAATTATAACAAAAAACATACTAAAAATGTGTTTGTAGATACCACTTGGTTTGGTATTTTGTTATCTTATGCAGTCATACATTTGTAAGCCTGGCTTAAAGCTACACTAACTTTTGGCCCTCAAGAGTTTGAAATATAAAACTGCAAGTAACTTGAGGAGGAACATTTTACGTGAGTTGTGATTCGACACTGCACTTCTGTGCAGAAAAATCTTATGATCCAAACATTATAGCAGGTAAACAACTTTGCCAAACAATTAAAAACAGTTTAAAATCCATTTGTAAAATGATTTCACATCGCTGCTTAACAGCTGTCACACTCACTTCCCACTTCCCTGACACTGTCACGAGTCACGACACAGCCAGACCTACTTTCACAGCATGCAGACATTATGTAAACATGCATGGATGAATGACATGTGCCTGTGATTATGTGCCAAATCCAGCTCAAAATAAAAAATAATTATTGTTGGCATACCATAGTGAAACAGGGTAAGACAAGGACAGAGTGTTGAACTTGGATTTTTTATGTACTTTCTCAATATTGATTACCAAAGCATAAAAGTAGGCCTACATATATCAACAGTCCTGACAGTAAAGGTATTTGTATAAACATAATTTCAAAATATTTTTTAGGTCAGGTCAGGGACAATGATTCTATAGCATAAACAGGTCAAAAGACTCACTTAGAGCAGAGCTGCATTATAAACTTATTAGTCAAGAGTGTCTTGGTATTTGTGGGTGGACAGCAGAAGCAGAGAGGAAGAGGAGAGGTAGAGGAAGAAGTAGGCTAGGATAATTTCCAGATAGATAAGGATGTGAAGAGTCATGCTACTATGTTAATCAACATTCCAATGGAATTATTGTCAAATTCCTGTTTGGAAAAAGTCATTCACATCAAGACTAAATACTCTAAATGTCATACTTCTGAGTCATAGAGATGGATGTTTGATTCATTGAAAGTGCCTTTTTCCCCTATTATAATTATGTTATATACATGCAATGTGACACCTGTTTTTCAGAATAAGCCATTTTAATGCAACCATGACATCAAAATACAAAACTGACAAATGTCATTAATATGAATTAGAATTAAGAGTTATTAGAAATAAAGAATGATCAAACCAGTGTTCTAATAGAAAGATTAGCTTGGCTTTACATACTGAAAATATGGTGTAAAGTGTAAAGGTATGACCATTCCAGCATTAAACACTGTTAAGTTGTATTTCTTTTTTCTGCTTTGGTTTTTGCCTCTCCCTGTTTTGGGCCATATAAATTATGACCTATGTAATTTTGGTGGTGCTTGGTCATGTCTTTTTCAAGAGCGTAAACCCCAACAGTGCCCATCTCTTTAACTTCTCTGCCTTTGAGTGTTTGGTTTAGCATTGGAACATGCACCACCGTCTTTGTGAACATGATTGTGTGTTTTTATATGTGAACATAATTTTATTGTGTGGTTGGGTGTACCTGTATGTGTATAACATATGACTGTCTGTGTGTAAAAACCCTGAATTTTTAAAGAAATGTGATCTGTTTGTTTGGCCTCCACGTGTCTCAGGACCAGTGAAGCCACAGTCATGTAATCTGTGGTTATTTGGTCTATAATGTCTAGAAGGAACCAGCTGTCAAACTGTGAGGTCCCCCACAAGGCCTTCTCTATGCCTTTAAATGGCAGAAAACCTTAACACCACTTAAAACACTCTTGAGGCTGAAATATATCAACAGACAAAGCCAAAAGCTTCACACATCCATTTTTGGACTTACTGAATGTGCTTTAAAAGGTATTTTATCACAAAACACCATGATCATGAGAAAGAGTTTCTGTTCTTGGGGGCTGTCAATCTGATTTCAAGCTTTACTCTTAAAAACTTTCATGACTACAACAGAATTTTGCGATTGAAGCTGTAGTTTTTTTTTCCATCTGTGAGGTTAGGGCTGGGTGGTAGAACGGTAACTAGAGATTTTGCTGTACTGGTAAAGAAATGTTCAATACAAGATGAGCTCAATAAACAGCATTTGGCATGTTGTTTCTGAGAATCCCAGCACCCAGCATGTTAACCTTCCTCTGTGGTATAATCGGAAGCACATTTCGTCAGCAGTGTGGGTTAGTCCGTGTCCCACGGATCTACGTCGGATCCTACGTAGAAATTAGGAAGTCGTCGCAATTGCATTATCAGTGACGAGCGTGATTCAGATGTTGTATTTTTCCCTCTTACATAACATTATTTCTCCACTAATGGTTAGGTTTATGTTTGGGAATTGGGGTGGGAGGGTACAGTTTATAAAATATGCATTCCACTTCAAGTCAAATCATATTTATTTGTATAGCGCTTTTCATAACACACATTGTTTCAAAGCAGCTTTACAGGAAATCATGCATTTAAAAAAATTAAACTGTAATATCTATAAAGTCTTAGAGTGATCATTGTGTAGTTTGATTAAATATGATTGTAAATTGTGTATATAAATGAAATAATTGAATAATAATTGTATTTTGAACCCCTGTGAGCAAGCTGAAGGCAACTGTGGCAAGGAACACAAAACTCCATTAGATGTTGATAAATGGAGAAAAATGACCTTGGGAGAAACCAGGCTCACTGGGGGCCAGTTTCCCTCTGGCTTAACGACATGAATATAATGCCAATATTAGTTATTTATGTGCAGTGCAAGTCATGGTTTAAAATTTGTAAATTAAGGTCCATTGTTTAAAAAATTAATTAAAATTAAACTTTAAGATTAATGACTAATATCTTTGAAGTCCATCCTGGATTAACTGCAGAAGTTCACATTAATGCATTATTCTTTGTTTGTTGGCTGATGAAGGCTTTTGTTGGCAATTAAATGATAGTCTATGTATTCCATTTAAAGAGTGTAGTCCATCAATAGACAAAGGTGTTGCAGGCAGAGATTAATGAGTTGCACCGCAGTTCAGCCTGCAGGTCATTTCAGTAAGGTTCGGTGGGGTCCGTCCATCCTAAATCCAAGGTTCAGGCAGTGGCATATGAAGTATCTCATGTCTTACAGTTGGAGTTAGCATCAGTTTATCCTCTGAAATCAAAAGATTGAAGTAATGTCTGGCTGGCACTGTAGTAGTTTGTCATCATCTTTCAGTGACACGTAGCAGTTGATTCCGACACCAAGCAGGAACAGAGCTGGATCTGAATCCCAAGGTTAAGACAAAACCAAAAAATGTATATTAGCGTTGATGCCATTCAATTATATGCAGAGTTATAGATCATGATGGATGTTTTTCTGGTTCCGGCAGACCTAACTAAAGCAGCCTAATTGTGATTTGAAGGATAAATTAGGTGTATGCCTGGCTAAATAGATGAGTCTTTAGTCTAGACTTAAACTGAGTGAGTGTGTCTGCATCCCGAACAGTGTTAGGGAGAATATTCCATAGTCTAGGTGCCAAGTATGAAAAGGATCTATCTCCTTTTGTGGATTTTGATATTTGTAGAATTATTAACAAGCCAGAATTTTGTGATCATAATGAACTTGATTGAATATAGCATGTCAGAAGATCAATTAATTACTGTGGAGCTAGACCATTCAAAGCTTTGAATATAGTTAACACATTTTTTTAATTAATATGAAATTTAACAGGTAGCTGATATGATAGAATGGGGCTAATATGATAATATTTATTGGTTCTAGTCAGCACTCTGGCAGCTGAATCTTGAACCAATTGATGATAGAGTGGGGCTAATATGATAATATTTATTGGTTGCTTGCTGGACGTCCTCCCAGTTATGCATTACAATAATCTAGTCTAGGCATCGGCAGCAGAGAGCATGTGTCATAATTTAGCAATATTTCTCAGGTGGAAGAATGCTGTTCTACAAACATTGGAAATTTGATTTTCAAAGGACAGATTGGTATCAAATATAACAGTGTTTTGCTGTAGAATATGACGTAACGGTACATCCATCGAGAGTGAACTTATATTTTAGCTGCTTATTTTTAGGGGTTTTTGGTCCAATCATTAGTACTTCTGTTTTGGCAGAATTGAATAGAAGGACATTTCTCGCCATTCAATCATTGATTTCATTGATACACTCTGCTAATTTGGGTTTAGAAGAAATAAAAAAGTTGGGTATCATCGACATAACAGTGGAAACTTATTCCATGATTCCTGATAATATCTCCCAGGGGAAGCATGTATAAGGAAAAATGCAGAGGTGCTAAAACTGATCCCTGTGGCACTCCATACTTAACTTTTGTTTGATTTGACAATTCCTCATTTACACATACAAAGTGGTAGTGGTCTGATAGATAGGACCTAAACCATGCTAATGCAAGTCCACTAATTCCAACATAATTCTCCAGCCTATTCAAGACAATTTCGTGATCTATCGTGTCGAAGGTAGCACTAAGATCTAAAAGCACTAGAAGAGAAATGCAGCTGTGACCAGATGATAAGAGCAAGTAATTTGTAACTTTGATAAGTGCAGACTTTGTACTGTGATGGGGCCTAAATTCTGACTGAAATTCTTCATATATTCCATTTCTCTGTAGAAATGAGCATAGTTGGGACGACACTACCTTCTTGTATTTTCAACATAAATGGCAGATTTGAAATCGGTGTGTAATTAGCAAATTCTCTAGGATCAAGCTGTGGCTTCTTAATAAGCGGTTTGATAACTACCATTTTAAAGTTTTAAAGGATAGCAAGGAGTTAATAATATTAAGAAGAGGTTCTGAGATTACTGGGAATACCTCTTTTAAGAGCTTAGTTGGTATTGGATCTAACACACATGTTGTGGCTTTTGGTTATTTGATAGGTTTTATTAGCTCTTCATGACCTTTGACAGCGAAGAATTGAAATTGTTCATGAACAAAATTATGAAACACTGTTTTATGAAGTGCTGTGATGGTTGATTGCTTAGTTCCAATTTTATTTTGGATTATTTCAATTTTAAGAGTAAAGAAATTAATCTGGTTCAGTTGATGATTTATTCCTAACCAATTTAGCCACAGTACTGAATAAACACCTAGGATTGTTGTGGTTATTTTCTGAGTCTGTAGCTACAGATACTATCACTGTATTACAGCCTGTACAGCTGACACTTTACAACTCACTTTTGGCCCCCATCCATGGACAATACACCTGAAAAATGGAGCTCACACGTGCCCATACACACAACATCACTGGGTGCCAAGTTTCAGATTTTAATCGGTTAGATAATTTTGTCATTCAATGTATTTAATTTATTTTCTTGATCTGCAATCCCTGTCTCGATGTGTCATTTCTTTCTTCCCTCAGCTGAGCCACAGAGAACCAATGCTATCAAATCCTTCTTCCACGTTTATTCGTACAGCACTTCATTATATGGTCCAACAAAACAACACGGACTAACCAATAGAAACATTCTTCACCTTATCTGGACATGACATAAATGTTTTATATGAAATATGTTAGTTCTTAGGACAGAGAGTATCGATAAAAGAAACACATTTCTATAGATTGCAGTTTACCAACACACCCTTCAAAACAGGAAACAGCTTGCAACGCATCAACTGTGTCTTGTAACAGCCAAGTACACTATATTGACAAGAGAAGAATTTGTTGAGAGCACTTATTATTTTACAGGTAAGCACTGACTAATTTTAGTTAAAGAAAAGTAAACATTGTGTTTCCAATTTCATTGTGAGATCAGTCTGTGATGTTGATCACCAACAAAAATAACTTGAATAGAGGTGCTTAAAATGGAAGTGAATAGGGCCAGTCCATAAGCATTAACAAAATGTTTTTCCAAATGTTTAGCTACAATCTTTATATGTTGTAAGGGGGTATAAGGGAAAGGAGAAGGTGAGAACTGGCTTGACAATATAAATAATAGTTTAATGAAGAAATAAACCAAAAACACACCCAACATAAACACACAGAGCAGCTGCCTGTAATTCTCCGTAAATCAGGGTTCTGTACGTCATGAACGGGGGGAGGGCGTGCCTTGCACCCCATCTGCCGTTGGGACATCCCCGCCTTGCTCGACCTGGGAGGAGACAGGAGGGCAAAAACAACACCAAAAACAAAATAGGTGAGGGAAAGGCCAACACGGAGCGACAGCAAGAGAGAGAGGAGAGAGAAAAACATCACGTGGTCCTTGATCACTTCTCCACCCTCTCAGGTGGACAGCAGCCGCTCCTCCCTGGGCAGACCAGAGTCAGACCTACAACCCCTGGCGGACAGAACACACCTCTGTGTTCCTGGTGACTCGCGGGGACACTCCTCCCGCCTGGCAGCGGCCCTACTGAGTTGCTTCCCTCCACCCCTCGTGGACGGCGGTCTTCTTTTGACCCCTGCACATTTCTGGGGGATGGCAGGGCACTCCACGTGGTCATGGAGTCCAGTCCCCACTTGCCTTGCGGATGGTGGCCGTTCCCCGCTGTCGGGCATCTCTGTCCCCCCGGCGGATGGCAGCGGCGCTCCCCTGGGTGGACGGCAGTGTTGAGGACTCTGCGACAGGCATTCCTCCTCCTTCCCAGATTTCGGCACCAATGTAAAGCAATGGAAAGGAGGAGGCGAGAACTAGCTTGACAATATAAATAATAGTTTAATGTAGAAATCAACAAAAAACACACCAACATAAACACAAAGAACAGCTGCATGTAATTCTCTCTCTCTCAAACCGTCATCCCGATCACCTTTATCACTCATGCGCCTCATCAGGCTGATTGGGGACAGTGCCTGGCCCCACCCTCCTCCGCTCTACATACATGTTATCGTGTTTTAGTGTGATAAAATTGTTTACTAACATTATCAAGGTGAAGTTATATTCAATATTACAATTACTTTGTTGTAATGATGGTGTCATGATCACTGTTGTCTTTTGTTTTTGTGCTTTTATGTTGAAGTTTAGTTTAGTTTCCTGTTTGGTTTTTGTAGTTTCTTTTTATGATTGGTTTTCCCCTGATTATTTCCCCTTCCCTGATTGTTTCCCCAGGTGTCCCTCATTCCCTTGTTTGTTCCTTTTTGTATTTAATCCCTTAGTTTTCTTGTTTGCTTTGTTGGTTCTTGCATGTTTTTGGATGCTCTGTGCCAGGTCTCCCTTGTTTTGCTTTCTTCTGAGTTTTTCTTTATGTTTTTTTAATAAACTGCTGCATATAGATCCTCATTCTCCGCCTGCTTCGTCACAGAAGAACCAACCACCATTATGGATCTAGCAGCTGTCAGAATTCTCCTCCTCAGGCAAGAGGACCGTCCAGTTGAGGATCACGTTTGTGAGTTCTTAGATCTGGCAAATTTAGTGGACTACCCAGAATTTTCCTTGGTGGTTTTCTTCAGAGCAGGTCTCTGTAGTTCACTAAAGGAGCTGTTGGACGCTCCTCGAGTTTGTGGAGGAGACTCTACGAGTGAGTGGCTCGCCGTTCACTGTGGGTGTAACATCTCCTCCCACTGAGGTCACCCCCCAGACTTCCATGGCTGCCACGGCCACAGCGAGCCAACGCCCACGCCTGCCACGGTCAGCGAGCCAGAGCCCACGCCTGCCACGGCCACCGAGCCATTCGCTCGGAGGAGGAGGAGAAGAGGAAAGGCTTCTGCTCCCCAGTCTCCGCCTGCTACGGTCAGCGAGCCAGCGTCTGCAGCCCCTACCGTCAGCGAGCCAGCGTCTGCAGCCCCAACCGTCAGCGAGCCAGTGCCTGCAGCCTCGACCGTCCCAGAGCCAGCGCCTGTAGCCTCGACCGTCCCAGAGCCAGCACCTGTAGCCTCGACCGTCCCAGAGCCAGCGCCTGCAGCCTCGACCGTCCCAGAGCCAGCGCCCGCAGCCTCGACCGTCCCAGAGCCAGCCCCCGAGCCTCCCAGGGCGTGCCTTCCAGGGCTCCGCCTCCCGAGCCTTCCAGGGCTCCGCCTCCCGAGCCACCCAAGGCTCCGCCTTCCAGGGCTCCCCCTTCAAGGGCTCCGCCTCCCGAGCCTCCCAGGGCTCCCCCTTCAAGGGCTCCGCCTCCCGAGCCACCTAAGGCTCCGCCTCCCAGGGCTCCGCCTCCCGAGCCTCCCACGGCTCCGCCTCCCGAGCCTCCCACGGCTCCGCCTCCCGAGCCTCCCTCTGCTTCGCCTTTCACGGCTCTGCCTCCTGAGCCTCCCTCAGCTCTGCCTCCTGAGCCTCCCTCAGCTCCGCCTCCTGAGCCTCCTGAGCCTCCAGGGCCTTCCATTGTTCCGCCTCCCAGGCCTCCTGAACCTGCCCCTGTCCGGTGGCCTCCTCCCAGGCCTCCTGACCCGGTTCCTGACCTGTGGCCTCATCCCCGGCCCCCTGACCCGGTTCCAGACCTGTGGCCTCCTCCCCGGCCCCCTGACCCAGTTCCTGACCTGTGGCCTCCTCCCAGGCCTCCTGACCCTGTCCCTGACCTGTGGCCTCCTCCCAGGCCTCCTGACCCTGTCCCTGACTTGTGGCCTCCTCCCAGGCATACTGACCCGGTTCCTAACCTGTGGCCTCCTCCCAGGCCTCCTGACCCTGTCCCTGACCTGTGGCCTCCTCCCAGGCCTCCTGACGCGGTCCCTGACTTGTGGCCTCCTCCCAGGCATACTGACCCGGCCCCTGTCCTGTGGCCTCCTCCCAGGCCTCCTGACCCAGCCCCTGTCCTGTGGCCTCCTCCCAGGCCCCCTGACCCAGTCCCCGTCCTGTGGCCTCCTTCCAGGCCCCCTGACCCAGTCCCCATCCTGTGGGCTGCTCTGTCAGCCCCTTGTGCCCCCTTGGGCTGCTCTGTCAGCCCCTTGTGCCCACTTGGACTGCCTCTCTGCCCTTTGTGCCCCCTTGGACTGCCTGTTTGCCCCCTGTGCCACCTTGGACTGCCTGTTGGCCCCCTTGGACAATTTGTTTTTTGTTTTTCTTGTTTTGTTTTGCTTTTTTTGGAGCGTCTGGAATCCGCTCCTTAAAATGGGGGCTCTGCCATGATCACTGTTGTCTTTTGTTTTTGTGCTTTTATGTTGAAGTTTAGTTTAGTTCCTGTTTCCCTGTTTGGTTTTTGTAGTCCTTTGTAGTTTCTTTTGATGATTGGTTTTCTCCTGATTGTTTCCCCTTCCCTGATTGTTTCCCCAGCTGTCCCTCATTCCCTTGTTTGTTCCTTTTTGTATTTAATCCCTTAGTTTTCTTGTTTGCTTTGTTGGTTCTTGCATGTTTTTGGATGCTCTGTGCCAGGTCTCCCTTGTTTTGCTTTGTTTTTTGAATAAACTGCTGCATATAGATCCTCATTCTCCGCCTGCTTCATCACAGATGGTGCAACACTGTAAACCCTGTGATTTTTTTTTTATTAATAAATGAGACAAGAATCTAAATATTTTTATTTGGCAATAAAAATAGTGCCACAAAAGCTGTCAACAGAGCTTAACTTGTATTGAACCATGAACATACCTTTAAAACAGAGGTAGTTACTGTATTTGTGCAGCTAAGAATGGACAAGACTGTTATACATACACTCACCTAAAGGATTATTAGGAACACCTGTTCAATTTCTCATTAATGCAATTATCTAATCAACCAATCACATGGCAGTTGCTTCAATGCATTTAGGGGTGTGGTCCTGGTCAAGACAATCTCCTGAACTCCAAACTGAATGTCAGAATGGGAAAGAAAGGTGATTTAAGCAATTTTGAGCGTGGCATGGTTGTTGGTGCCAGACGGGCCGGTCTGAGTATTTCACAATCTGCTCAGTTACTGGGATTTTCACGCACAACCAGTATGCGGCAGTCCTGTGGGCGAAAATGCCTTGTTGATGCTAGAGGTCAGAGGAGAATGGGCCGACTGATTCAAGCTGATAGAAGAGCAACTTTGCCTGAAATAACTACTCGTTACAACCGAGGTATGCAGCAAAGCACTTGTGAAGCCACAACACGCACAACCTTGAGGCGGATGGGCTACAGCAGCAGAAGACCCCACTGGGTACCACTCATCTCCACTACAAATAGGAAAAAGAGGCTACAATTTGCAAGAGCTCACCAAAATTGGACAGTTAAAGACTGGAAAAATGTTGCCTGGTCTGATGAGTCTCGATTTCTGTTGAGACATTCAGATGGTAGAGTCAGAATTTGGCATAAACAGAATGAGAACATGGATCCATCATGCCTCGTTACCACTGTGCAGGCTGGTGGTGGTGGTGTAATGGTGTGGGGGATGTTCTCTTGGCACACTTTAGGCCCCTTAGTGCCAATTGGGCATCGTTTAAATGCCATGGCCTACCTGAGCATTGTTTCTGACCATGTCCATCCCTTTATGGCCACCATGTACCCATCGTCTGATGGCTACTTCCAGCAGGATAATGCACCATGTCACAAAGCTCGAATCATTTCAAATTGGTTTCTTGAACATGACAATGAGTTCACAGTACTAAAATGGCCCCCACAGTCACCAGCTCTCAACCCAATAGAGCATCTTTGGGATGTGGTGGAACGGGAGCTTCGTGCCCTGGATGTGCATCCCACAAATCTCCATCAACTGCAAGATGCTATTCTATCAATATGGGCCAACATTTCTAAAGAATGCTTTCAGCACCTTGTTGAATCAATGCCATGTAGAATTAAGGCAGTTCTGAAGGCGAAAGGGGGTCAAACACAGTATTAGTATGGTGTTCCTAATAATCCTTTAGGTGAGTGTAATTTATATGGGAGAGCGTCACAGTGGCTCAATGGGAAGCATGCAAAAAGAAGGGTCCCTTTTCGAGTCCCAGCTCACCCAGGGCCTTTCTGTGTGGATTTTGCATGTTCTTCCCATGTTCGTGTGGGTTTCCTCTGGGCTCTCAGGTTTCCCCCACTGTCCAAAAACATGCAGACCAAGTTAATTAGAGACTCTAAATCGCCCGTATGTGAGAGTGTGAATGTGTAAGTCTGTATGTGTTAGCCCTGTGATGGACTGGCCAACTGTCCAGACTGTATCCCTGCCTTCGGCCCGAGACAGCTGGGACAGGTGTCAGCACTCCCCTCAACCGTACATAGGACAAGCGGCTATAGAAGATGGATGGATATACGTGAAAGCATGCTGTAATGATAAAATACTGTTTATGTATCAAACAAGTAGATTGTAGCTTATCCAATCAGAATTTTGAATCAGAAATTTCTGTTTTATAATGATAGTTTTACAGATTTGAGTTTCTTGTTTTTAAGTATTACATAATATAAAGCTGTTTTTGCACTGATGCCAGACTTATCATTCAGTTGTTATGAATAATCTTGTGTTTTGGTTTGAGTTCATCAAGTTCCGATTAAAGAGAGAAAAATAAAACAATGAGATAAAGTACCTTTCATTTGTGAATTATTGTATTCACTTGATTATCCAAAAATAGGCATTATAACTCAGAACTAGAATCACAGCTCATCAACAAAACACACAAGGTCATATATGCCTGAGAGATACATGAAGAGGAAGCAAGAGTGTGGCCACTGATGGTTTACTGGAATCCACGTTTTTGATGTGTGTGGAGAGCTCACACGCTGTGACTCTTGCGAGTGTGGAATATTGCTACAGGAGGAAGGGTCTACGTATCCTGTTTTTCTCTTTTTAGAGGACTGTTTCAACCTGCAGAGTGGCCACAGAGCACAGCAAGACATAAGATTGTGTTCTATTGCCAAACCTAACAAGCTCAGACAATGGCAGTTTTTATTAAATACAAATTTGTATGTACGTATGCCATCACTGTTTTGGGCTATGTCTAACTGTTTAAAATTCTATGGGTTTCTCAGAATGGCTGGATGGCTGCTACGTAGAAAATCACATAATTTGTTCAAACAACACATTAATTAAGCTACTTTACCAAAATAAATGTTGTACTACTGTGGAACATACAATGGTAATATGGCATTGTTGGGTGCTATACACAGTTTTCCTACCATGCAACCATGATGTTTCTAATCGCAGCTGGACTTGTTTATTGGTGTCATTGTTCATAAGAAGCAAGATAAAAACTACCAATATGAGCATTACAGACAGAGAACACCAGCCATTTTAAGTATTAGGTGGAGCAAAATTTAGTTCAGGCTCAACTTGTGCAGTTGTCAGCTGTAATAAGAACTTGACGAAGTTTATGATATCAACTCGCCTCGGTTACTAGCCTCATGTTATGCATCCACTCGTTAAACTTTGACCGCTGAGGCACTGTCAAAAAAACGGTCATCGCAACTCTCTAAAGTATCAGTCCTATTGAATCTCATGCTTTGTAAAAAAAGATTATATAATTAACATTCCAAACAATAGGTGCGGCACTAGGGGTGGGCTTACCGGCTTAAGCCCGGGATGTTTCAAGAAAAGACCTTAATGTGTTTATAACCTTGTAGTAATCACCAAGTTTTCATGCAAACAGTAAAATAAAATCTTTCAGAACCACTATTCTGCTCGCTGTGCATCAGAACCGCCCACTCAGACAAGTACTGACAGACATGTAAACTAGCCAGTCGTCAGTAAGATGTGGCACAATTCAGCCAATGAGATTTTAAACTTTAGGGTGTATGCTTTAGACAGACGTTTCATAGGTGTGTACTTGTCTTGTTGAGGACATTTATTAGTATATTGAAATGTACATTTTACTTGAATGTCTCTGGGCTAAGCCCCAAATGTCCACTGACACTAGAACTACCCCTGCTAAACATCACATTATCCTCTAAGAAAATATACTGATGCGAGTGAAAACAGGTGAAAACTGAAAACAGGTGTCCGTTATGTAAAACATCCGCATTCAGAAAAAGGTGGATTTTTTTGAGACCCACAAAATGGTCCTATTTATCTATAGACCCTATAAGAAACTGATGCACTGGAAAAATCTGACTGATTAGTGGTGTTTTTAACATCTGTAATAATAAAAATAAAAAAGGGATAGAAACAGAAATCAAATATAACTTTTCAATGTAGACTTACAAAGGAATATGATGACTTGATAATTCATAGGAACCTAAAGGCAAACTTGCTGGCTTCAAATTTAGCCATTTTCTGTTTTCGCAGAGAATGGAAGGCCAACACGGAGAGAAAAATATGCATTTTTAACTAAAATGTATTAGTGTGGACAAGGCCTTAGAATCCATATGCATGAAGTTTATTAAACAAATAAGGCAAACAATCCAATTCGCTGAGCAGAGAGACGTGGTCGATATAACAGGCAGTGATTCAATAACAGGCTAGCAGTCCAACAAGGCAAACAGTGATCCAAAAGATGATATCCAGATAAACAGGCACAATGGTCATAACTTGAGACATAAACAGCAGGCAATGGAAAATGCTTGGTAAGACAGGGGTTAGCTGGCAAAAATTTGCAATGAACTGTGCATTCGAATGATAAGTATTCGGGAGAGGGCTTCCTCTGGTGGTTGGTAGGATGGGTAACAACCTCAGATGTTACACCAGGTGTTCTTATAAAGCAGAAATACAATGTATTCTGGGCCCCCTGACTGTATATTGGTATATAAGGCTCCTTTTCTATAAAAAAAAAATATAGTTTAGAATTTGTTGTGGGGCCCCCTGGACCTGGACCAAAACTGCATTCTAATTTTGGATGTGTGACATGCACACAGAAAAAAATTTGTTTGGGTACTTCAGATTTTCAATGTCCTGGTAATACAGAGCTTTTATGTGCCTTTGTATGAAAAGTAAGGAGAAAATTGTAAGAACAAAAGAAAGATGAACAGGAGCCTTACTCATTCGGTATTTGGGAGTACAAGTTACAAGGAATTATTGGATTTTCTTGTATATTTTTCATTCTTTCTTTTTGTGTGTGTGCGTTTACAAAGTTTTCAGCTTTCATTTCACGTATTTTGGCTCGTGCATTCTTTATGACAGTAAGAAACGTTTTCACATCAACCTAATAGTGGTAAGGAAAGGATAATTTGGACTTTGGCGCTACAATGACGTTGGTTTGCTTGGAAACAAAACAAGTTCTTCAAATACAGTATTAATGGACATTCAAAATTTTATCAACAAAAAAATTTGTTATATTTCCTTTACCATAAAATTCTGTATTGCTAGATAATTTAAGTTTATTTTACGCAAAGCGGTTCTCTAATAAATGTAATAACTGTCTTTAGAAATAACATGACAGTCTCCAAAGATTATTGAAAGATTATTGAAACGAGGGACAACCCATTTGTCCTTAAATGTCTGTTCGCTTGATTTCTGACGTTTGTTTGTAGTCAAGGCAATTATAATGTTAGAAATAACTTTAGAAATGACTTCAAACTCCAACATTTTCCAGATGCAAATGATATTCCAGAGCTGGAGGGGGCAACAGAGATGATCATGCTGATCCACATCGATAGATGGCAGTACAGCATCTAACACCATTGTCGTATCTGTACTTAAAGTACACAAAGAAGAGTAATGCTAACACTAGCTAGAGAACTACTGAATACCCCTTTAAACACACATAAAGACACTATGTGGCACTACTCTAAATGCATTATCCTGCTGGAAGTAGCCATCAGATGATGGGTACATGGTGGCCATAAAGGGATGGACATGGTCAGAAACAATGCTCAGGTAGGCCGTGGCATTTAAATGATGCCCAATTGGCACGAAGGGGCCTAAAGTGTGCCAAGAGAACATCCCCCACACCATTACACCACCACCACCACCACCAGCCTGCACAGCGGTAACGAGGCATGATGGATCCATGTTCTCATTCTGTTTATGCCAAATTCTGACTCTACCATCTGAATGTCTCTACTGCCAGCTAAACACTCTGTGGTGTGGAGCCTGAGTATGTGTTTTGAATTTCAGTCCCAGATGTTTTACATTGTGGGACTTTTATCTTAGTTTACCATAACTGGGTTTTACTGGTTTAATGGAGTAAGTGTGTCTGAACCAGGACTAGGGTTTTTGTCAAATGACAGTCAGCTTTGTAATATTCCTTTGCCTCATCTCTCTTCATCCCTTCCCATCTTTCTCGTAGTCTCTTTTTGGCAAGATAAATAACAGTGTGGCAAATAACATACCTCAGTATTGCCAAAACAGGAGCAGGCCAGCTGCAGACAATACTTATGATAAATGACTGTAACCTTTCCCTTGCTCAATCTCAGTCTGCTGAGATGATTTATTATGTTGTTGTCTTTTTACTAAGAATAAGGGACAGATAAGGTTGAATGTGGATAAACTGAGATCATCAGAATAATGAAGTTTAGAATAAAGATTTAGAATAATTACGTTTTAGAGTGGTTACTGTAGTCTCCATCTGACTGTTGAGATTAATGTTAGGGATAGCTCAGACAAACAAACTGTTTTGTGTGGTCAAATAAAAAGTGAACTGTGCAATTTCTGCATCAATAGTGGCACCAAACCAAATGTAAAAAATAATGACAGTTTTCAAACAGGTTTTCAGAACTTTCTTCCTGTCTTCCGTTGGTTAGTATAAAACCAACAAACAGACCAATGTTTTGATAGCACCACAAGTGGTTTTTCTTTTTTTTTACACTTTTCAGTTAAATCATCCTACAAATGGCTTACTTATAGGTCATTTCATATTAAGCTGGGATAGGAGAACCTATTTTAACATTGACATAATTAAACACACTTCACCTTTCACCTAGTTGCTACAACAAATTGTGTTTTAAAAAGCTCTTTGAGGAGCAGATGTATGACCTCACTCAGAATTAAGCATTTTAGCTGGCCTTTTTCCAAAAGCTCTGGTTACGGTTGTGTTGCCATCAGCTTTCTCCGCTGATCTGCTCTTGAAACAGAAGGTCAGAAAACACTGGCTCTCCGAACAGTTATATTTGATTCATTTTCCGAATAGCCATGAATCTGTGTGCATTCTTGCATCTTCCAAGCCCTGATCTCAGCTTTGGATGCTCTCTAGAGGAACATAGAAATGTATGTGTTATTATTACAAATCATACACAAATCCCAATCTCTGTTGAAGTGGACTTCTAGAACAGTTGATTTAGAATGACATTTAGAATGTTTGAGCTTACTTTTTTCAATCTCCATCCTGCCTCCACTATACTTTATTGCATTTTGGCTGTTTCAGTGTGTTTCTTTGCTTGAATGAAAGCGTATGTTAGTTGGAACCTGCAGGGATGTCTGCTCTTTGCCACATTGTCAGTGGCCTGTGGAATAAGAGAAGAGCTTCGATGATTATTATGAGAGAGTCTATTTATGCATTTAGGTCTTTATTTTTATTTTATTATATTTCTCCCTCTTTCTGGCTCCTTTTTGATGGCTCATTTTCCTTTTCTTCTTATTTTCCTTTCCTCCACATCCCTCCGTTCCAAATAGTGACTAATATTTTCTCCTTAAATTACCATGCAGCCCCAAACAGTTGTGGAAAGGGACAGGAAAGGGAAATTTGATTAGTGCAATGTGCCTTGTGTGTATTAAAGTCCCCCACAGGCTACACTGACATTAAAACTTTTCTCTGTGACTCTATAGGAGTTTTTAATCCAATGCTAATTCACTCAAATCAGAGCTGAAATTGAACTGTGAATGTATATTCTTTTTCCATCAACTTTTATTTGTGTTCCAAAACACAAATGTCTATGGGTTGTTGAATTTAAAAGTAATAGTTTATCCAAGCCTGTCATCAGGGCTGGACTGGTAATCTGGCATACCGGGCATTTTCCCGGTGGGCCGACGCACTTTGGGACCCATCGGGGTGGACTGGCCATCGGGAGAACCGAGCGGGCTGATGGGTCGCTAAAATTAGATAAAATGAACTGCCGCGTTATGCAGAACTGACCACAAAACAGTGTGCGATATGCAGAAAAGGACAGCGAATCCCAGGCAAATTTCTCTTCCCAGTCCAGCCCTGCCTGTCATCATTTACTCACCTCCAAGCCTGCATCAGCCTCATTCATCATTCAACTTTCATTGCATCTTTTCTTCCATACAATGAAAGTGATTGGTGACTGAAGCTGTTAGTCCTTAACATTTTGCCTAACATCTCTGTAGAAGTTTGTTCGTGGGCAATGGAGGAGTAAGGAGACAGTGAACATTTAAGGTCAGTCTTTATTTTCAGTTAAAGGTTACGGTTTATAGCCAACTCAAAACCAGGGCTCTTTATGTTACTGGTATTTCTCTCAGCTCATCCCTGGTGCTCTCTCCCTGCTCTGATGCTCTGGCAAGCCTTTTCAGATCTCCCTCTGCCATCATTATAATTAGAGACAGGTGTTAGAGTAATCATAACCCAGGTGACGATCCTTACTGCTCTCCCGCAGACCAACACATGCCTAAAATGTGACCTGATCCTATTCCACATCTCTCTCCCCAATAATTTATTGTCCTCTTATAAAGTGAAAAAGGCCAAAAATACAACATGAATCATGTTCAGTCATGCACAATAGCCAACTGCATTGAACATTTCTAGCAGTGTCTTGTGTGTTTTAACTTTGGTTTGTGTCTTAATCCCAAACATGAGGACAGTGCTTACTGACCAAGCCAGAGGACGACTACAGCTGTTTTCATTCATTTTCCATTCTAGTGAATCTGGGACTTGGAGCGGAGTTCAATGCTTTGGTTTGGATGATCAGAGCACACTTGCTCAGGCTACTACCTCAGCTATGGAGCATTTGATATTTGTGAACGCCAATTAATTAGTGAGTGCGTCCCCTAAAAATATCCTGCCGTATGGGACTCATTTTTAACGTGGCACCAATCATTGATGACAGATGCATACAAAATGTTGATGAAAGAAATCTCTCTTTCCCTTCTTGTTTCTGCCATGTAACGTGTTCTCCCCAGAATTTGTCCACATGAAAGCAGTATAGTGCAGGGCACAACCATCTGTTCAGCTCATTAAAATCGGCTCATGGTTTAATACTGCGCCTTCTAAAGCCCTACAACAGAGTAGCACTTGATTCTAAGAGTGAGCAGTTCTAAGAGACTGACTTGGATTAACAAAGGTTTTTATTTTGTTATAAAATGTAAGATGAACTGACCCAAGGCCACTGGGAGGATTGGCAAAACATTTTCAACAAATGGATATCAAAGTCCATATGTTTTTGAATAAAGTATAAATCTAATATTTGAGTCTTGCACTATAAATAGTTGTCAAATGTGATTGTTACCTTCCCTTCCCCGCCAAACATGGAATTTTCCGTGTTTTATGAAAAAACGCTTCCCCGCCCAACACAGAATTTTCCAGGTTTCCGTGTTTTAGGTGTTATTCGGTAAGGAAGACCCCTGCGCATGTTTTGAAAGAGTACGCAACTCTTTGATCAAAGAAACAGACTGCGATCGTCTCAAACATGAAGAAGTGGAGTATGAGAAGCTCAAAATATCAGACATAAACATGCCTTTTTCTCAGCTTTTTGTCTGAAATTTTGTTTTTGACAAAACCTACCTCTGTTCAAGTCGCAATAAAAAAAGAACAAATGAAGATAAAATAAAATCGTTTTTTTTTGCCTAAAAGCAGAGGCCCAGATCTTTATTTTGATATATAGCATCTTCATATATTCATGGAAGAAAATATTCTGCGGGCCATTAAAGTTTAGCGAAAATCGTCCAAAACCATGGCGGTGGCTGGCAAATTTTTTTAAAAAACGCTGGCGGGGAAAGAGCTGCTTCTACCTGCTAAAAAACAAATGACTTATTTTGTGTGTATCTTAATTAACCTATCCTCAGAGTACAATAAGGAAAAGATCAATTTTCTGCATCTTGAAATTAGTAAAGACAAAGATGGGTTTTACATACATCAATATTAAGGACACCTACAGGTACAAATAAGGTTTTACATGCCAAGAGTTTTCATCCAGCTAAATTGATACAAAACATACCATTTTAGACATTTTCAAAGTCCTCATAGGATTTGTGATAAAGAGCAAGACTTTGAGGAAGAGAAAACATTTTTAAGCAGAGGGTATAAGTTAAGGACATAATTTTAAAAAGGAAAATGAGATCTATAACAACGAATAAAATTGATTTAGTTAAACAATATAGCACAGTTGATGAAAAGGTAAAATGGATTATGTGAAAGAATTAGGGCATTATACAGAGTGTTGATTTTTTGAGAGAGACATTCCCAGACCTTCCAATGATACGTTTTAAGAAAAGTACCACTATAGGTGACATGATTAGTACATAGTTACCAACCACTCACTTGTGAAAATCACTGGTTAGGAGATACACCTAAGGGTTGTTTTGAATGACATTGATGCAATCACTGTGATTAATATAGTAAATGGAAAAACTTTTCTAGATGGAAAATCAAATAAGATTTATTCTATAAAATACTTCTTTTAATTGTAAAACTACTCATGTTATCTATAGGTTGGAATGTCCACAATGTAATGTTTTCTATGTTGGTAGAACAAAAAGATGATTGCAAGGCCGTCTGGCTGAACAGACATATGCCATTAGGAGGGGCAATGAAGACTGTCTTTAAATCTATGCACAACTGTAATCCATCTACTCTTAAAATAGAGGGTGATCATATACCTAAATCAAACAGAAAAGGTAATAGAGAATTAAAAGAAATTATAAGTTATTTCATATAATATAGAAACTGTTGTATGTATTGATCAAGTTGCAGGGGTGTGTTTACATCAAAGCTCTATTTGCTGGTCACGAGTCTGTATATATGTGTGTGTGCGTGCGTGTGTGTGTGTGAGTGTTTCAGTGTGTGTGAGTGTGGGACAAGAACGAAAGAGAGAGAGGGAGCTCAAGGGCACTTTTCAACAGAAATTGAAATGAATATGGAATATTAAAGACATTGTTGATTTTATCCGATTTACTATTTACTAATGTTTTCGTTTTATATGGTTATTTTGCTGGAGTAGCCTTTACGGCTCTATGAAATAGCTGAATTAATTTGGTGAAGTGATATGGAACCGCTAAGACCTGGAACTACTTCATAGCTCCATGCCTTTACTGAAAAATAATTGCACACCTTAGAACATCTGTCAATCAGTCATAACCAAGCATTCAACAGACCTGTGATTTAATTGTAATAACCCACACATGCGACAGCACATTCTATATAAATACAACAAGTTGCTGTTTCTTGGCAACTGCAAACTCCTACAGTTAGGATAAAATGATTAACTATATTGCTTGGCAGAGGATTTTTTTATTTCGATTATTATTTATTATAAATGTAACTGTTTATTGAACATCGGTGTATTTCAGCCATGGGTCGTGCATTTAAGTCTAGGACTTCAGTGTGATTCATGCCATTACGAAAACACAGTTTCACAATGAATAAGAAGCCTTTATTGTATAATCATACATTACGTGGCAGTCAACTAGTAATACCAATTTACATTTTAAAGGCCAGAACTTGAAACAGCATTTGTGCTTCAGGTGTACGGTTATCAAAAGAGATGATAGTGTTTTGTACACCTGTTTCTGCAGGCATTTGTTAAACAATCTTTAATATCATGTAATGTGGAAACAAACTCAATTATCGATATTACTTAATAAACTGAATGTTTATCACTTACTTCATATATCTCCCTTAGTGTCGACATGTTTGTGTGACATCATTGCGAAGCATCTCGGCTGAAATCAGAGTTGAGAATTTCTGCACGAGCCTACAAGTCGTAATTCTGACTTTAAGATGCATTCCATTGCACTTTTCCTAGTAGGAAGTTGTAAAATCCGACTTTCCGAGTTGAATATAACACAGCACTACTTTTTAAAACTTAAACAGCCTAATTTACACTTAGAAAACTTCTGATGTTGTTATAACAATGCAAAAAGCACTTACCAATTTACTTAAAGAGAAAATCAGTCCTCCTTTCCTGTTTAATAAATTAAGCAATCACACGGCCGTGCAGAAAATCTTCTGTTTTTAAATCCATAAGGATCTCTTTCTCAATGGCAATGCGGCAGTGATGATGATCTTGCACTCTTCGCTTTCAAATTACATCAAGTGTGTTTTGTCACTCAAGGCCAGCTAAAAGGCCTCGACCGGGACATGTCCTAAAGATCACACCCAGCAAGAACATATCAATCAATCTGATTGGCTCATGAATCTGACAATCTGTTTTAAATTCCTATTCACTTACAATGTTGAGGTATTCTGTGGAAATTCTGAAGCCCGAGGAGCTCAGACTCACGCGCTCACGTAACGTTTGGGCATGTGATTTGTGAAACAGCTATCACACTTTGCTTGTAAGCATCAAGTAATGCATTCTGACTGGATAAACTTTGCATTTGTCTCTGTTTGTAGATTAATTAAAAGTGGAAAGCGATTAAATATACGTAGGCAAAAAGGTGATTGAGATTATTATTTTGGGTATTTTATGCCAGCAGAAATGTCTTTGCTGGCCCTGAGAATTCGGCACTGGTGTATTTTCACATGTGCTTATCACTGAAGCCTGTGCATTACAATTATTTAACCAGTAAAATTGCTGAAATGCATGGCGCTTGTGGCTTATTGCTTTATTACTTTTATGCATTTGGCAGAAGCTTTTATACAAAATGACTTACAGGGCATTTAAGCTATACATTTTATCAGTTTGTGTGTTCCTTAGAAAATTACCCCATGCTCTACCAGTTAGAATTGGCAGTTATGATTTATGAGTATATATAATGTTTTTTTAGGTTCAGTAGACTACAAAAAGATTCACATTTATATTTGGAGGATTACATTTCTCATTATGTTATTCTCAATACAACAAAAATTATTATACATGACAAAATATTTCATTTTTTGTTTCAACTGCTTTTTGCTGACCTTGGTAGACACAACAGTGTCACTCCAGGGTTCCCACAGTGGAGGAAGAGACTCCTCGTAGAGCCAGTATGTGAGGGCATGTATCCTGAGATTGTTCCAAAATGTGTGTGTGTGTCCAGAGGATGTGTGTGAGAGAAACTATGTGTTTGCTCATAAAACTGGTGTGAGCCTCAGAAATCCTCATCATGGGAGACTTGTCTGTCCCCTGCCTACGGAGTGCTTAAAGCATCCTCAAAAATAAAACCAGATGGCTCCAATATGCCTTACAATGGAAGGAGAACTCCATATTAGCCTTGCAGGGTTATTTTAACAGTTCTGAGGAGCAGAGTTTTACAATTTTATACGCTGTTGACTGTTTTTCTCCTTACAGCATGATGAAGATGGTGAAGAGCTATGTGGTCCTGTTTATCTTGGGCTGTGTGTGTGAACAGTCATTGTCTTTGGACCCTCGAGATCCTAATGTCTGCAGCTTATGGGAAAGGTAAGAATCATCTGATCCAATAGAACTCCCATATAGTGCCAAGAACTGGTTTGATGCATCAATGCCTTTAACCAACTTTTTTTTAGTGGCAGTAATTCAGTAGTTGTTTAGTAGGCAGTAGTTTTCCAAACTGAGCGAACGTTTGTTTCTTTCTAGTTTCACCACTTCAGTGAAGGAATCATATGCTCACCCATTCGACCAAGTGTATGAAGAATTCTGTTCTGAACCCTGGAGTGCTAACAAATGTACCCGCCACAGGTGACATACACACACACAGGAGCATTTGCCTCACAGTTACACTAAGTTGACAGAGACTAAACTCTGCATGAGTTCTAGGATTTTTATCCAAGTGAGCTGCAGAGGTTTTTGGTCTTTAGCTTAGGTCATTGGAGGGATTGTTTGGTTTGGCAGTGAAGGCTTCTAACTGCTTTGAACCCAAGTAATTGTGATGCTGGCATGCACACACGCTCTCTTCATTATAATGCTGGCATGGAAAATCACACTCCCTGCCGGCCTTATGGTAGTTCCCAAAATGCTTTTTGAAGTTTAATCTGAACTAAGGTGAATGGGAAGGTTACATACTGATTCAAACTTTTCTAAATATTATACTTTTATGTTTTAAAGATGCCAAAAGTTGATCCAAGTCAACTACTGAATCAGACGTTTTACTGAGCAGCTCTATATTTAACTAAAAGCTGATCTCTGGTAATAAAATAATGCCCATTGCTGTTGTGTTTTTTTAATTGCTTGTGTATTTAATTTAACCTGGAAGTTTAATTCACCTATGTTCCAGCAGAAATGTTGCTACATAAAAACTATGACATTTGTCAAGCAACTTAGCAGTACATAGTAAAGGCAGTGAAACACTCACGTTGAAGTTCTTATTCATTCTTCGCTCAGAGCTAGAATGAAGGTTGAAACATCTGAGCAAATTTTATAGCCTACTGTTTATGAACATTCAGACACTGCCCATAACACCGGGGCTGGCGTAGCAGCCTTTACTGTAAATATGAGACGATGTCCTGTCAACCATTTCAACATTAAAATGTGCTATCTATTACTACATGGCTCATTATATAAATAGAAAACAGATGAGATCAGTAGATGAAGCTGTTTTAACCACTCGATGATGATTTGATGTAAAATATATGCAGTAGATAATGTGTAATTTGTCATGTTTTTATTCTGCATTCATGGCATTAGCTAATGCTAAAATGCTATATGTTGCCATAATATACACCAGTTACCATTTGTTATTGTATTTTTATTTTGTTGACTTAATCTATAAAAAAATCGCATGACATGGTCCTGGAAAATGTCTCATACAATCGTACAGATGTAGTTAAGTTTGCACCAGATCCAGTGTGTTCATGTTAAGTGATCTTGACTAAATGAAGAAATCAACCAGAAGAAGATGTTGGCATCAAAGTAGCTGGAGCACTTATATCATATACCAACGCAGTAAGCGGGTGTTAAACAGCTGGTACAATGTTTTCCTGAACGTTTGTTTTGGCAAGCTGTTCTGAACAACTGCAAAGAACTCAAAACACCTTATTTTTGGTCAGATTTGGTTCGAAATGACAGCACACTCATTCTTTCTTCGAAGTTTATTGGTGCCTTAGGTATAGCAACTTAAGTTTTTTAAACACACAACAGTTTCAAAATTCATGTTTGAGGTATGACTGTGAATGATATATGTGGTAGAACCAAATGCAAATATATCTTTAAGTAATGTTAATCACAGACTTTATTTTACTCTTAAATCAAAAACTGCTATTCTAAAAACCCATTGGAAATGCCCAAAGGAACTAATGGTTAAAAAATTCTTATTCTCTTCCAGGTTTTAGGACTTCTAATTTAAAACTGTTTAGTTTTGTTTACAATGCAGGGTATTAAACTCTCAAAATTGTTTTATCATTGCAGGATCACTTATAAAACTGTGTATAGGCAGGTAGTGAAAATGGATTATCGTAGCAGGTATATATGCTGCCGTGGATTTTACGAGAGCAGAAATAAATGTGTCCGTAAGTATTAAATTGTGGTTTTACTGAATTTTGGACTTCTACCTTAATGACTTTTAATTGTTTGTTTTTGTATTTCATCTCTTTCATCTGTTTTTATTTTCCCCTTCCTGTTGTGTGTGTGTGAGTAGCACGATGCACTAAAGAGTGTGTCCATGGCCGCTGTGTAGCACCTGATCGTTGCCAGTGTGAGCAGGGTTGGCGAGGAGACGACTGTTCCAGCTGTAAGTTGTGCATCACATAAACACACACTTTCTATGATTCTTACTCCAACACACAAAAGCAACGAAATGCACACATTATATAACATTATCTATTACACGTGGCCATGCACACACACACAGATTCACAGTCATATGGAGAGGCTTTTCACTAGCGAGTGTTCTGGCTTTGTTGTGCTTTATCATCTGTTAGTGCTTCTCCACATAATTTTACTGGGCCCCATTTTCTCCTTTTTTCAACCCTCTTGTCTTCCTTTGCCCTCTCCTCCCTCTCCTCTCTCTACTTTTTCCATAACTTCTCTTCTCCCATTTTGTATGGGTTTCTTTGCAGGGTTTCAAGCAGCAATTCTTTTTGAGGGGGCTCCCTTATAAATTGTGACAGTTCTGGCTCACTTGGTGCCCTTTGCATGATAAAGCATGACCAAAGAAAAACAATCAATATATGCATCATCACAAAAAAGACTAGTGTCTGCTGTTTTCTAGTACTGATGTGAATATGTGTGTGTGAAAGCCCTGTGGTTTCAGAGAAGCACAACATCTTCTGACTGGTTTGAACACAAATGAAATGGAAACCCTAACCTCTGTTTCTAGGCAGAGGAGCTTTCTCTTTAATTTGGCTCAGCTTTGTTTGGTTGGATTGTGAAACCCCATTATTAGCTTGCAATGGCAAAATGAGACTTTTACGCTTCCTGAATGCCTGTGTGTTGGGAGGTTTGTGGGAAATTAGAGAGTGTAGAGGTTTTAAATACACATTTCTCTCACACTGTCCGGAATGACCAAGAGCCAAACTCTATCAAACTGCTGTACAAATTTTCAGAGATTATTTAGCAGAGATGGGCCACTTCTATTAAAAATCAAGAGGGGAAATGTATTTTAATCTTGACCGTTTTGGAGATTTCGGTCTTTCCCCATTTAAGTAGATAGGAGCTGCAATTGTGTGGCGCTTGTTTACTGCCCAGCCTACCCGAGAGTGCTTCAAAGGTGATCACTGATTGGACTGACTTACTAAAAAAGAGTTTGATGACTTCTTGTCTGCTGCTAGCATTTTGATTCAAGTGGAGATTTTTGGATTCAAAAGTGTGAGCATGTTCTAAGAAACTGACTTGGATCAAAGTCTTTTTCTATGTAAACAAGCGGCATCCCAGTGCAGCTCCTGTCTACTTGAATGGGGAAATACTGAAATCTCCAAACGGTTGGTCAAGATTACGATCAAAGAACATATTTCAAATCAGCAGTAAAATCTGACTACACTGGTATTTTAAATGGTGCTTCTTCACCTCAGATTATGCTTAAAAAACTAAATTTTTCATCTTGTATAGCTAATGTGTATGTGCATTCTCGAGTTGATTGACAGGCGATGACTCTAGCTAAAAGGTGATTGACTCTTTTACCTGAATGCGGGACCTGTAGACCATTGGTGACCATTGGGCATTCCAATTTCTCCCATTCATTTTAATAGAAATGACCCGTCTCTGCTAAATAGTCTCTGCTTGGATCAGACTATTTAGCAGAGATGCATCACTTATATTAAAATGAATGGGAGAAATTGGAATGCCCAATGGTCAATGGATATAGAAAGGAAGCCTTACAGATAAAAGAGCCAATCACCTATTAGTCAATTCGAGAACACGCATGTGCATTAGCTACACAAGCCAGACAATTTTTGTTTTTTGCATAATCAGATGTAAAGAAGCACAATTTATGATACCAGTGTTGTCAGATTTTATGTCTGATTTAAAATATGTTCTTTGATCGTAATCTTGGCCAAAAGTTTTTGGAGATTTTGGTCTTCCCCCATTCATATATATATAGGAAGAACACTTTCATGACTGGAAATAGCTTCCCGGGAGCATTCCAAAGATGGCCGCAATTGGACTGACTTGCTAGAAAGACTTTGCTTGGATCACTAACTTTTCCAATTGTCATAGAATGTCAGATAAACTGGTTAAAACCACTTGGACAAGTAGCAGTTTATGTCCGAAATAGCTTTGTTTATCTAGTGGGATATCCTTGATTCTGACTTGAAGAGACCATAATGTTCTGCATTTCCAAATTAGAAAGCACTTCACGAGGGACTTCTGGGAAAGTGCCCTTTAAGACTAGAACCTTAACCCAATGATAGCTTTTCTCTTGGGTGTTGAGAGAAATTTTCCCACATCTAAAAAACACATTACATATCCAATGGAATCGTGCTGTTTGATAAAACAGCTTTTTGTCCTTGTTTTCAGCTTCACACAATATAAATATGTGACTCACATGAGTTGAATGATCGTCAAATATGCCATTTTAAACACAAGCATTTACTTTTTGTTGTTTATTTTCTTTCATCACAGCTTGTTGTTTTAGAAGATACCTTATTCCTGAGGGACTTTAGGGCAGAGGGTCTTGGGAAAAAGATTATTCTGAAATGAAGCAAGCATCTTCTAATGGAGTTCAATCAAGTGTCATGCAAGGACACAACCATGTTGAAATTGAAGTTGTTTTGCTACCCCTTGTCTTATTTAAATTGGCTTACATTTCATTTTGAGGACTGTTTGTAGGTCAGTTCAGCATTTCCATGGAGACAGCTGGTTAAATCAAGTTTTTAAAACCCGACATGCAATCGTGGGGTACTGGAATCTTTTACGTCCACAGTTGACAGAGTGCGCTGTGATTGGCCAGACCCCAGGGCTCTAAATCTCTATGTTGAAGTGGAAAGACAGAATAATAACATTACCTTACTCAAGTTCTTCATAACTTACTTAGACACGAAGAACTAATTGAATATATTTATTACAATCATTATGTATACTGTACATCCCTGCTGAAAAGATCAGCATTGCTAGTCAACAGACAGTATATGTTTTGGATGCTGGTCCCCACCATGGGATGCTGGTGTTCTAGCAGGGCCGGCACTTGCTAAATTGATACCCTATGCAGAGATTGGCGATCGTGTGGTGGGGGAGGGTGATTGAAAGTCTGACGTGCTGCGAGCTGCGTGGCGATCATCTGTTTTTTGTGACTGCTATTGTGTACTTGAATAAAGTATAGCGTGCGAGGAAGGGCAGCCGGTTGAGTTTCTTGTGCCCCCCTAGGGAGTTAGTGTCCTATGCAGACTGCATAAAATTTGTATGGTGAGCGGCGGTACTGTGTTTTATTTTCCCCAAATGACTGAGGTTTTAACAGTTTGTCTTTTCAGTAGCAGTTTTGCTTAAGTTTTGTGATTGCTTGGCTGACTCACTATCCAGAAAAGGTTATATTGAAACAAACTAAGGAATTCAAATTTTTATATTCATTTGAATATTGATTGCTAAGTGTTTTTTAAGAAACAGTGGGTTTGTCAGTTGTAAACTTTCACTTTCAACTGTACAAATGTGACAACCAGACTTGGATCTTGAGAGGACAAAGTGAGCTCAGATTCAAACTGATAAATGATCTCTCTTTGGGTTCTTTGAAAACTTTCTTGGGAATTAGCTCTTCATTCTGACTTGCTCCACATTAAGGCCTCGATATAATTCCCATGAAATTGAAGATTGACTGGGTGTGACGTCATTTAGAACAAAAGGGGTTTTGCCTTCGTTCCGGTGGTTCGTAAAAGTTTGCTGGGGCAAACTTTCAGGAAAAATTCTTACCGGCTAAAAGCACCTTCTTACTGTCATTGGCCCACGTCATTGATATGTGTGACCTAGAGCTCCACCTACCTTGAGGCTGAAAGCTCATTCTGTTTAGGTTGTTCAGTCAGTCAAAATAAGTCAACAGGAACATATTGGCGTGTAGAGTTATTATTGAGGTGGTGCAAATTTACCTACATCTGTACAATTGTTCGCTTAGAGACATATTCCAAGACCATGTCATAATTGTTTTGGTTTTGTTTAATTAGTCTTCTAAAGGAACAAAATCTTCTCTAATACTTGCAAGTGCCATTTCATTCTGCACATTAACACTTTATACACTTATATTTGCAGTTGTATCAGTGTGTGGCAGGGCGGAGGGCGGGGCCGGGTTGTGATCCTACGCACCCGGTACCGTATTAGGCTAATCAAGCCTCCGAGGTATAAAGGTCGACTGCAGGGTGTCGTGCGGGAGAGAGAGATCGTTTACGGACATGTCCGTCATGTGTGTTTATGTTGTCTTTTAAGTTTACCATTAAACTATTATTTATATCGTCAAGCCGGTTCTCGCCTCCTCCTTTCCATTGAATACCTTTACACAGTGTAATTATAAATCACAATAGAGCACAATAGTCTGGTTCCAGAAGTAAAAATCCCATTCATTTATCTCATAGATATTTTTTTTTTATCCCATTTGTTCCATACATGGATTTTTAATGATAACTTATAAACCTTTAAAGACAGACCTACCATGAGGTCCGAGGTTGTTCGTCGATGGTATATGCTTCCGTTGAAGCCAACGTCTGCGTTATCTCATCTTCATTGTTTAAATACAGTTTTGATAACTGAATTCCTGGTAAACAACTACCATGGTACAGCAAAGAAAGATCCACCAGTTATAGAACCGAGTCCAGCGAAACCTGCGAAATGTGGCTCTGAGCGGCCGCACGCTCCCATGACACATAAATATAAAATATATTGCTTCTATACTTATAATAAACAACCTAAAATCAATAGTATATTCCCATTGTTTTTTATTCAATTACATCATTCACAATGCTTCATGGAATTGTAGTCCATGCCCTCATGAAACGCAGTAAGTACTCAGGCTTGTACCTTTGTCTTTATGTCTGATTTTAAAATACTTTTTTGCCACAAAACGAAGTTCATGATGTTGTGATTCACATTGGAGCTGGTTGGTTTGGTTCGGTTCATGGCTCACAACTATTTCATTTACTAATTCTGTGGAAGAATTGAATGGAGAAAATACTTCCAGTGTTATGGATCAACTAGGGATTGTGTTAACTGGGGATGTGCGTATGTACAATTTACTTGCATTGTCAGCAGATTGGTAGAATGCCAAGGAGTCAAGAAAAGATGTTTTGCACATTTAAAAAAAAATTGGTTTCATTATTATAGAATTTTTTCATCTATGTCTGTTCTAATGAATTTGACACAGTTTAAATACTTTGATGTTACCCTGTTAAAATGTTAAAATCATTCTTAAATGGTGTCAAATTCATTAGAACAGACATCGATCATACAAAGCAGGTTAATAATTAAAACATTTTAAAATGTATTTTCTTGGTTGCTTGGCAATTTACATTGAACGGGTTGTGGTCTCCACGGGGTCTTTTCCCCCTGAAAGAATAGGAGTTGGAAAAGAATGCCTTCAGAATTACTTTTTCTCTCTTTTTCTGATACCAGTTTGGTTTGGCACCCACACTGAGCCATAGGTTTTGCATGCTTTTGTTCATTTATTCTGAACAATCATGATAGCCTTACTGTATGGTGGTTCCAAACAGATTTTCGAATAAAAATGTCTTAAGACCGGAGTTCCGAATGACCGTTATTTTTGAGACCCACACCTTTCAGCTCTCTGAAGCTCTCACAGTGGATGGTAAAGTCTTGGAAGGGAATAGGGCATAGGGGTTATCACTTCTGAATGGAACGCACCAATCATAACTTCTTGTGTGTGAATGAAAAAATTTAAAAACATGCATTATTGATGATATCACTGATGCAGGTGAATTTGTGTTTGGGTTTAGCATGTGACGCCCAGCATTGGGGTCCAGACTGCAAGCAGCTCTGTGAGTGCCAGAATGGGGGAGAGTGTGACGCTCTCACAGGCTCCTGCCTCTGTCCAGCTGGATTCATGGGTAGACGATGTCAGGTACCACCATGCCAGTGGGGATTTCTTTAAGACTGCAAGGGAAGCTCAGCTTCCCCTATAATATCAAAAAAATAATGGTCAAATATGTACTATTGTGTAAACAATTTATTGACTAAAAATGCGTTAGAACACGTTCATCTCGAAGACGAGTTCGTTCAGAATCAGCTACATTAAATATAGCAGGTCGGCTGACTCGATTTACTTCTCATACATTCCCGTAGCATCAGTGCATTTCCCTGTTGAAGCCGAGCGTCCATTGACTTCAATGGGGCTGCTCTGAACAGTTTTTTCAGTGCTCGAAAATAGGCGGTCATTGGATAAATGCTGCGATTATGTCCGCCCACGGACGCTCAGCGTCTCTGGGGGTGAATGAGAGTGGGCTGGCCCGGACTCGGGCTTCAGCGTGATGATTGGAGGATCTGTCGAAAGACTTCATCTCCTTTTGATTGACAGCGAATCTGTACTATAAGAAGTCACTGAAGCTATTTCAGGCTCAGTCCCATCGTGGATTTCTCAAGTGTAGTCGAAAGACAAACTGCTGCAACCTATTTCTTTATATTTGTTTGGCTGAAATTGCTAGTCAATTTGCATAATACATTCACACAATTATACACCACATTCCTTGTTTCAGTTTTACCAAGTTTAATATATTTTGTTTTAGAGCGTTCGTTCGTTTGTTCGTTCGTTCATTCATTCATTCATACAGTAGGCTAGGCTAGCGTCGTGACGGGTGAAACTGCACACGATGGCAGACGGTGCTAATATTGTCGACCTGATTTTGGCGAAGCCATTTGAAAGTCTTCCTTACGAGGAAAAAATTAGAATTAAACAGCAGGGCAGATCAACACCTAAGATTGATTTCGTGCAAAAAAATAGGGTAAATAAGTTTATAATGTAGGCCGAAAATGAGCTTCCCCTCTTTGAAAGACCAGCAGCCGCCACTGCACCATGCATACACTAACAACTAACTATATTTTTACTGCATTAATTTTTCTTGGTTAATGTTAGTTTATAAAAATGCAAATGTTCATTGTAAGTATATGTTAGTTCATAATCAACTAAATAATTAAAGGGGTAGTTCAATTTGTTAAAGTTAGAATAAAAATTCTCTCATTATTTACTCACCCTCATGATATTCTAGGTTTGCATGGCTTCATTTCTTCATCTGAACACATTTGAAAATAGAAAAATATCTCAGCTCAGTAGGTCCTTAAAATTTAAGTGGACGGTGATCCGATTTTTGAAGCTCCAAAAATCACAGACAGTCAGCATGAATGTCATCCAGACAACGCCAGCTGTTCAATTAATATCTTCTAAAGAAGCAAGATAGCTTTTGGTGTGAAAAAGATAAATATTTAAGTATATTTAAAACTCTAAATTATGCTTCCTTTCTGCAGTGGTAAGCGCCTGTGACATAATCTCATTGGCATTTGAAACACGCGAGAACTGTCACACGTGAGTCAAAGATGAGAAGGAAGAATGCTGTACAGTAGCTTGGATGGTTTTGGTTTAGATTTGTATTTATCCGTTTCTTTACTCAAAATGGTGCGGTTGTGTGCTTATCCTGGATTTCTCAATGAAACAGAGAATGTGAGATTAAGTCCGTATCATGGCAACGGTAATACACCACACAAGAGACCGCTTGGACTTCACCCTTGTAAAGGTGTTGAGGACTCCGAGATGGGCATCCCTCCTCCTTCCCGGGCTTCGGCACCAGTGTAAGGCAGTTCAATGGAAAGGAGGAGGCGAGAACCGGCTTGACGACATAAATAATATTTTAATGATTAACTTAAACCAAAGACCAAAGACCAAACACACACATGACGGACATGTCCGTAAACTATCTCTCTCTCGACGCACCACCGTCTTCCATCGGCCTTTATCCCTCTTGGAGGCTTAATTAGCCTGATAAGGGACCGGGTGTGTATAATCACAACCCGGCCCCGCCCTCCGCCCTAACACCACCCTCTCGTGAAGCTTACCGGAAGTGATGATATAGAGTTAAAAAGTAATGAAATATTTATCTTTTTTCACACCAAAAGTGATCATATTGCAAAGTCATTCATTTAACCACAAGAGTCGTATTAATGACATTTATGCTGACTGTCTGTGATTTTTGGAGCTTCAAAAAAAACTTGCATTTTAAGGACCAACTGAGTTAAGATACTTTTCTAATTTTCTTCAAATGTGTTCTGGTGAAGAAAGAAAGTCATACATATCTAAGATATCATGAGGGTGAGTAAATAATGAGATAATTTTCATTTTTGGGTAACTAATTTTAACTTATTCAACTTTTAATTTTAAAATTTGTTAGTATATTTTGAAATTAACATAAACCAAGATTAGTAAATGCAGTTAATTGTTAGTTCTTGTTAACTAATGTAGGTAAATTATGTTAACAAATGGAAATTTCTTGTAACGTGAACCATGTTTTTTATGTGAGTCCACATTTTTACATTTCATTTTTTATAATATCTGAGGAATCAAATAAATAAATAAATGTGTTACTATTCATACAAACACCTACTCTATCACAATTGGTGTCTGACAATTTTTAATAATGCAGTAAAAATGCTTTCAAAAGGCACAAACTTTTCTGTATATTTGTAGATTATTTGAGAGAAGACATTTAAAGAACTGTATTATATAATGCATGTTATATGTTAACTGATTATATTACACTTTCTTGTTGTTAGGATGCCTGTCCCACAAATACCTTTGGTCAGGACTGTCTACAGCAGTGCCAGTGTGGAACTGGAGGATTCTGCAATAAAACCACTGGAGAGTGTGTGTGCAGAGAGGGATTTACTGGAACTTTGTGAGTATGGGAAGTGAGCACAATAGAGTATTACACTATATTAGTATTAGTATTTTAGTAGTATATTGTTGTATGGTTTGTTACTGCTATTTTCTCTGGATATTTGCAGAATATTTGCAATCATATTAGCGAATGATTTCAAATGCTAAATTAATTGTAATTAGTGCTGTCAATCGATTAACATTTTTAATCGTATTAATTATCATGGTGTCCCGATTAATTAATCACGATTTAATCGCATATACAAATATTTGCTGAGAAAGCCCCTCATATAACCATAATTCAATACATAATGATGAAATAATTATACATAATTATCTATAAATATAAAAAAATTATATATATAAAATAAAAAAATATTCAGATAATTAAAATGCATTACATTCTGGAAGAAGAGTTAATCATTGATAAGACAATACAAAAAGCGGCTTTAGAATACGATGTATTGTTTACTACCATATTATTGATCATAAGTCAGTCATTGGCATACAGTTCACAGCAATCCATTTCACAAGTGAATTCATCAATCAGTTGGAGATTTATAATGAGGGCTTGTTTAAGAGCCCGTCATTGAACAACTGCATCAGATTTTTTTTAAAATATTTTTTTTATACATAGTAGCCTACACAATACTACAGATATATTTTACAATAATGCCAAGATATTATATTCATTACATAGTGCAATGCTTTCCAATGCTTTGGAGTTGTTGGAGGTACAAAGAGTATTTAATAATATATTTAAAAAAAAATCTCCAATATACTACTGCGTGGACACATTCCCAAAAAAGATGAGGGGCAGATTTATCTATAGAATTAGCTACAGAAGGAGCAAAGTGGATCTATTTCAGGGAGCATGTTTCTTAAATAAAGATTGACTGGGTAAAAACAGTGTTACAGTTTAAAGGACACCTCCTTAACCGGTAATTAAATATTTGTGAGGTAAAGACCATACGATAGGGTGAGCACCTGGCTATTGCTCTGTTGCAGGTCAGCAGACCTGATTTTGTGGGACAATGCAGGACACGAGGGAGAGATAACTTACTATAATTGTACTAGGTGAATAAATATTGATTTTATATTAGATGTATTTTTGCAGTGATGTTAAATGTTAATGACGGTGCTGTGAACGTCACTCAGTTTGGCATAAGGTCTACGATACAAACTAATTTTAACAGCTCAGACCTACTCAATGTAAATATAATGAAGTGAAAAAAATAATCTAATCGTTAAAAAGCATGTTTCCAAATAAGCACATCAATTCTATTATTAAAGACTAGAAAGATTAAATGCGTTCTTACCAGATTTAGTGCATCTTGAATTACAATTTTTTTGTCTGATCTGGCTGCTTCGAGTAGGGCCTTCTCATTCATTATGACTGTAGAACTCCTGGCAGGTGTAGGTGTTCACTTTCACCAGGAGTTCACTTTTGATGAGGTCCACAGATGCTCAGTTCCTTGTCTTTGTCCACGCAGCGGTCATCAGAGAAAACACACTCTCCACGAAGACGTTGGTGACAGGAATGCTCAAAGCCCGAAGTGTCATGTTTGGGGCACTGAAATGCTTCAGCAGAGCTGTCCGTGAAACTTCGGTGGCATACCCTGCACTCTCCTTTTTTAGGGTCATCTGTAACTGGTTTTAACATGTATATATTTTCTCCAATTCTTTATTATACGAACAAAGACACTTTTTCTTCTCGGGAGCTCCGGATAGACCCATTTTTGAGTGTTTTCCCGCTCTGGCAAGAAAAAAAGGCTGCGCTGCGCATGTTCAGTGTTTTCTTATTAACTATTTTTTATAGTGATTTTGTAATTAAAGGACGATGAAATAAAATTATGCCAAAATAGTAATAAAGATAAAAAATTATATAGACAAAATTGAAATGCGGGACACTGCTTATGACTTGCGGGACGCGGAACAAAGCTCCCAATTTCGGGACTGGGTCACCCTACCATACGACCTGCGTCAGACATGCTTGTGTCGCGTCTCGGGTGTGTTGCGTCATAAAAAGGTCACTGTGTCAAGTTAAATATAGTTTAATACTCAATCTTTAAACACATATTGAGATCCCTTAGTTCACATTTGAACCCTTAGTAACGCATATCTGTGTTGTTTTCATCACTGTATAAACTGTGTGTTGCTCACAGAGCTGAAATTTCACTTACTACAAGCATGCGATTAAATTAGTTTTTGTATAATTAATCATGCGTTATTAACACGTTAACTCGACAGCCCTAAGTAAATATAATTCTACTCACATTATGTGTGTTTTGTGTCAAGTATAGGTGCAAGTCAGAGTGCATATGTCTTCTCTGTGTTTAGACACTAGTATCTTGTATCTTAGCTTCTTATTATTTGAAAATATGATGCCATTCATACTCTGTGTGCTGTACATGTAGCACAACACACATACAGTATATGATGTTATGTGCCTCATTTGCTCAGGTGTGAGGAGCCATGTAAAAGGCTAAACCGGTGTCCTGCACGTTGCCCATGTCAAAATGGAGGCATCTGCATGGGTAGAGGGGTGTGTGTATGTCCACCGGGCTGGATGGTAAGGAGTCTTTGTAAAAAACAAAACAAAATTGTAGTCTGTACATTTTATGGTGAGAATATGGTAATGAGTTTATTATGTTTTTCTCTCTCTTTCTGACAGGGTACAGTGTGCACTGAACGATGCCCACAGGGTCGGTTTGATATCAACTGTGCTAAGGAGTGTTTGTGCCATAGCGGAGGCTACTGTTATCCAGAGACTGGCCAATGTCAATGTGCTGCAGGCTACACAGGTGAAAGGTCTGTATATATTCTCTCATATTAAACTAGGACCATTTGTCAATACAGTACAGGCAATGAGCAGGTCAGAATTGTCTTAATATAGCTCTGATGTAACGGCTAAAACTCAGGGCTGATAAACCCATAAGGAACGAATCACAAGCCATCACAATCCTGTGCTTGAGCAAGACACTTAACCAGGTCACTTAAAGGGGAATGCACACTGTCATTAAAGTATTGCAAGTTGCTTTGGATAAAAGTGTCTAAATGACCCCTTAATGATTATAACAGTGGTTCAGGTCTATTTTTATAGGGTATTGGGCAGCAATACGGATGAAACAATGTTTAATGCAAATAATAAAATGCTAACCATACTAACCACATAATCAACCAAGTTCAACCAAGTCAATCTAGTCAACCAAGTTCCATGGTCATATGGATGGTTGCGCTCTTAGAAGTTCTCCTTGTGACTTGTATATGAAGCAGATGTACTGAATATATCTAGTCTAGCCTTTAGATGCAAAAATGACATTTATTTCTTAAACTTATGAATGATATTTGAGCATTGTGGTTGAATGCTTGCATCACTGAGTGTTTGTGCATCTCTCCGGTCCAGGTGTAATAAGGAGTGTCCAGTGGGTACGTATGGTGAGGATTGTAAGGGCGTGTGTGACTGTGCTAATGGGGCCCGCTGCTATAACATCCACGGCGGATGTCTATGTGAGCCAGGCTTTAAGGGTCAACGTTGTGACCACAGAATGTGTCCTGATGGAGCCTATGGCATGCACTGTGAACAACGATGCCTCTGCAACAAACAAAACACTCTCAGGTGTGTATCAGTGTGTATTACTGCAGATCACTAAGTGGTGAAGTGAACCAGTGGTAGGCCTACCCATAGACACAAGGGGAAAAAAACTGCTATATGCACCTGAGTTGAAGTTAATTAAGTTTCTGGATTTGCTCTAAATTTCTGTAATTTTATTAATTTCATATGTGGTTTAATGACATTGATAACACTGACAAAAATGATTAGTCTCAGATATCCTCATGTTTTCTCTTTTGTTCTGATTGTTTCATGAATGTTACAGCTGTCATCCTCTGAAGGGGGAGTGTACCTGTCATCCTGGGTGGGCGGGGCTGTACTGTAATGAAACCTGTGCCCACGGTTACTATGGTAATGGTTGCGTGGAGCCCTGCCTTTGTGTGAACGGGGGGGAGTGTGACACAGTGAAAGGCCAGTGCCATTGTACCCCCGGATACACGGTGTGTATTTACACACATAGTCACAAAAGATCTTCTGAAAAACTCAACAACACTAAAATCTACTCTGAAGCTTCTGACTGCAACAGTTGGCAAGAGTTTTAATTAGTTAGCCTAGCTGTTATCTTGTAACACCTAGTTTTACAGTGTGCAGGTTTATCAGTGTCATCTTGAATGTTTCTTCTTCTTTGTGTGTCTCTGTGCATGCATGTGTCTTTGCGCGTGTGTTTAGGGAGTTCACTGTGAGAAGCTTTGTGAGGATGGTTTCTATGGGAAAGGCTGCACATCTCCTTGTACTTGTGTAAACTCAATAGCCTGTTCTCCAATTGATGGAACATGCTTCTGTAAGGAAGGTGAGTTTTGGGGAGTACACTGCATCAGAAGACACTGAATTAGCATGTATTAATGAGATCAGTCAAGGAATCTTAAATTGTGTGTGAGTGACTGCTATAAGTCAAATCAAATGTTAATCAGAGTTTTTGTCCTAACCACCCAAGAACATGACAAGCAACGATTGAGAGGACATTTTATAAATCGCTTGGTTTATATTTCTGCAACATTGCAAGTACCCTCGCCCACTGTGTACTCTCATTGGTACAAAATACTGCTCATAACTTTATATTAAACATCAAATATGTTGTAGTTGGCTACAACTGTGCTGCATCATGCAGCAGTTTAACGTTCAGTGTTGCCAAACAAATTAAAACTTACCACAGCTCGTGAAACACATAGCATCTCGTCTGGTTAGGACATGGTGTAAACCTGGGCAGTTGACAGGAGGATTACCTTGATGATGATTCAGTGGGGAATTTTGGAAATGTTAAAGGAATATTCTGGGTTAAAAGCAAGTTAAGCTCAATTGACAGCATTTTGTGGCATTTTAATTACCACAACATTTATATCAACTTGTCCCTCCTATTCTTCAAAAAAGCAAAAATCCGGGTTACAATAAAGCAATTACAACGGAGATGAATGGGCCAGTGCATAAATATTAAAATATAATATTAAAATACTCACTGTTTTAAAAGTATAGCCACAAGATGTAAACAGCATTCATGTTAACATGATTTAGTGTGATAAAATTGCTTACTAACCTTTTTTGAGTAAAGTTATATAAAATTTTACAACTTTGTTGCCATAACGACATAACGCCATAACCCTGAAACCCTAAAATAGTTGTAAAAAATTACAATTTTCATTCTCTGGCTCAAACGCTATGATTTAGGTCCTGTCTCTTTAAAACCCCCTTTCCGAAAAGCCCAGTCTGTGCTGATTGGTCAACCGCGTAGAGCCTGTGTTGGAAATGTAACACCTCTTACCATAACTGAGGTTCCTTAACAGCTGTAAACCTCATGGTAACTATGACGTCAGTTTTTGCTGTTCCAGTTTGAGTCTGAGTTCGATAATGAAAGTTTTTAAGAACAAGCTGATCGACCCAAACCACCTTCGCAAGCATGACATGAGCTGGACCATAACTGAGGTTCAGGCTTCCTTAACAGCTGTAAAAACTATGGTAACTATGGCGTCAGGTTTTGCTGTACCAGTTTGAGTCCGAGTCCGATAATGAAAGTTTTGAAGAACAAGCTGATCGATCCAAACCACCTTCGCAAGCACGACTTGAGCAGGACGTTTCACAGTGGTAAGTTTGAATTTTGTAGCTTTCTTAGAAGTACACTGTTGATTATTGCGAACCAGACAAAGCTTCAATAAAAGACACATAGTGCATCTAAGTCTGATCTTTTGCTGGAATGGGTGTAGCCGAACTTTTTTTTCTCCCGAGCTATGAACGGAGAACAGAGGCCTCCTTTGGAGTTGGACAATACTGGGGGTATTAGAGAGTTAGTGAGCAAGTTAGCCGTCGATGGATAGCAGCTGTAACATTACAGCTTGTAATTATATAATTATATTAAGTCTCTTGAGATTGACCATTGAGACTTACACAGATTTAGGTAAAAGCCGGCCCACAGCTGAATAGCAAACCCTTACCAAAACAATAACATTACATAGCAGGTTAACCGAGCACTACCGTGGATTGCAGAAATAAAATTATAGTGAAATTTTAACCATTGATTCGTCAATTCGTCTGCCTTTGGAAGTACAAACAAAAAGGTTTTGTTTTTGCAGTGAAGAACACAGTATTTTCTCGATATGGCGACAACACTAACCCAACTCCTGGCGGGCGGGCCAACGTAGCCCTTAGACCTTATATGCTTCAAATATCTGCCTTTTAAACCCTCAACAAATTGGCCCCATTCATTTCTATTGTATGTGCCTCGTCGTAGCCGTGGGGACAATTCTAAATGAATGTTTGTGGTAAGCAGCATTATGGCACAGCTTAACTTGTATTGAACCCTGAACATTCCTTCAATGATCTTCAGTAGAAGCAGTACAGGGCAAAACATTGTTACAAAAACTCTTGGAAAAACAACTGTTGAAAAACTACGTAATGACAATTAAGTTAAGTTAGAAAAATCTACATGGCGTGGAATGATAGGTCGAACAGGTGTACCTTATTCTTAGGCACCCAATCAGAAGCTTTTTCCCGCGTGTCAAAATACCTAAAGCTGCTAATCACCTTACACAGGAAATGACTACAGCAGTGCAGTTACGTGTAGCATTCTCCCTCCACCTCACCAGCGCCACTTGCCTAGATCTGCTTTACTGGGGGCTTTATATTGATGTTGGTACAGTAGCAGAAGCATGTCTCCTCTCTCTAAGCAGCATCATGTTTCTGTGCCAACAGCAGCAGCATATTGATGTCAAGCAGCAGCAGCAGCAAACGTAAAGCAGAACTAGTCCACAAAGATCAAGCTTACTTCACTGTCATTACCATCAATAAAAACCTTTAATCTTTTTCAGAGATTTGTCCTAACTGAAAATGTCCTGACTTCATCACTACCATTTGAAAGGGAGTGAAAAAAACACATTACATTTTGTCAGCAGATCATCTCATACAATATACAGTATAAGTTTTCACATTTTGTTTTTACCCTCTGTAGCGTCTCTTCTTAATTAATGTTGACTGTCTGGTGGGAGAAGTTAGAACAATACCAGTGCTCCTACACTGTGCTTATGTGTTTGCATTTAGGATGGAGAGGGCTGGACTGTTCCATTGCATGTTCAGAGGGGAGATGGGGTCCTGGCTGCAACTTCACATGTCAATGTGCAAATGGAGCATCCTGTCAGCCTGCTGATGGTTCTTGCAGGTGCACTGCAGGGTGGAAAGGTGCTTCCTGTGACGAGCCCTGTCCTGTGAGTCAAAGATCTGCTGTAGTATATGTAAATTTATTTGTTTTAGAATAATTCACCGTTAAACCAGTTCAGAGTATGCACAGCAATCTAATTAAAAAGTCACTGAAGTTGAATTGAATTTGACGTCTGTGTTTTTTCAGCATATTTTTCTCCTAAATCAGCTGAAATAATTTTATGCCATCAGCATTAGTTATGATGGTAAATGCATAACACTTAACTCTCTGAATGGAATAGTGTTATATAACAGTAAATAAATAAATTAGAAGATGAAACTGATATTTTTTGGTGAGGCAATATTGCGTGGCCATCTTTCAAATGAAAGTAGTCATTATGTTAGAGCTGTATAATCTCTCTGTCATAGTCTGAGTTACTTGATCTTCCTGAATCAATATTTCCATTCTGCTAAACAGATCGGGACATTTGGCCCAGACTGTCAACACAAATGTGACTGTCTGCATGATGAAGGATGTCACAGTGTTACAGGACAGTGTATGTGTTTACCAGGCTGGACAGGTAGGGCCTTATTAACATTTAAAGGACAATCAGTTAAAGCGACAGGATATCTCTATTACTGTTACTTTGATTTTATTTTGATTTATTTTATTACATTTTCAGACATTAATGTCTGTGTTTGAAATGGAATGCTAGCATACTGCGTAATATATTCTCTACAGTGTATAATTTATACAATATTACGTGAATATGCTGAATATACAGTATACTGTTTTAACAATAGAATGAGAAAGAGTATAAAGTATGCAGTGATAAACATTGCAAACAGTATGCTATATTGTTGTCAGACTACCTGCATAGTGCATAGTATAAATACAGTATCGCATACCGCAATAGTAGGATGAGTACTATAGTAGTTTGTCATTCTGATCATGTCCAACGCTTATTCAATATTCCAGTCTTTTGAAATTTCCTGTCCTGCAGACATTCTAAATGTTAAAGCAAAACAATTCAGCAAGTTATATGTTATCTGTCAGTTATCTGTCAGTCTGTTATCTTTTCTTGTCTGCAGGTGTGCGCTGTACACAGCAGTGTCCAGAAGGCACATGGGGTTATCAGTGCAACCAGACCTGTTCCTGTCTTAACAGCGCCACCTGTCAGGCACACACTGGGACCTGTCTGTGCAAAACTGGATTCCAGGGAGATCAGTGTCAACACAGTGAGTAGCTGGTCAGCTAGGGTTACTACCCATCCCATAAAATATGGGATCGTCCTGTTTTTAAAGATGAAAAGTCCCGATTTGTCCCGTATTTTAAGCTGGTCAGATGGCATCATGGCAAAATCATTCAAGATCATTTAACCTTGATATTCATTGTAAATGTTGCCTAATGTGGGTAAGGGACCATCTAAAAAGTCCACAAATCGTGCTAAAATGTCTTAATACCGTTGCGGGTATGATAAGTTACCATCTGAAAAGTTTGCACAAGCAACTGTTATGTTAAGTGTCACATTAGCTGCTGAAATACATAGTGATTTTCTCTGTTTCTTGTCTCTGTAGTGTGTAGTGCTGGTTTGTATGGAGAAAGATGCAGCCGCCAGTGTCCTCCATGTGTTCATGCCTCTTCTTGCCATCACATTACAGGCGACTGTCTTTGTCTGCCTGGCTATACTGGACCACTTTGTGAAAATGGTTAGTTATACATACACGTTTGTTTTTGTATCATGGTGAGGACTTTATATTGACTTTTTTACACTGAACTAATAATATATTCAGTTCAAATAAATTCTTTGGTTGTCTTACCCTTCCGTTACTCTCCACAATGTATGTGATTTCAGGTTTGACTATCCTTGTGGGGACACTTGGTCCCCACGATTTAGGTAAAAACCTGGCCCATACAGAAAAGTAGCCCTGTAGTAGCCCCTCTACTGTAAATGGGGAATTGGAATTTCAATTGTATCAATTGTTCTGAAATTTAAATAATTTAAAAAAATTAAATAATTCTAGGGGGCCTGGGTAGCTCAGCAAGTAAAGATGCTGACTACCACACCTGGATTCGCAAGTTCAAATCCAGGGCATGCAGCCAGGCTTCCTAAGCGACCAATTGGCCCGGTTGCTAGGGTGGGTAGAGTCACGTTGGGGTAACCTCATCGTGGTCGCTGTAATGTGGTTCTCACTCTCGGTGGGGCTTGTGGTGAGTTGTGGAGAATGCCGTGGAGAGTGGCATGAAGCCTCCACACATGCTACGTCTCTGCTGTAATGCTCTAAACAAGCCACATGATAAGATGCGCAGATTGACAGTCACAGATGCAGAGGCAACTGAGATTTGTCCACCGCAACCCGGATTGAGGCGAGTCACTACGCCACCACGAGGACCTAGAGTGCATTAGGAATTGGGTATGCCAAATTGGGAAGAAAAAGGGGAGAAAAATAAATAATAATAATTATAATATCTAATATCTAATAAACTCTAAGCATGGCTGTAAAATAAATCATGTGGCATTTTTAGAAGACAATAAAGTTGTTTTTTGTTTAGTTTTTATGATGTCCCCAGATTTAGCTTGATTCTGGGGATGTTTTTCAAGAATTATTTAAATTATTAAATTTTTTATTATATTTAAATTGTGCACAATGCTGAAAGATACTGTTTTGTCTGATTTCTAGCCTGCCCTATCGGCCGTCATGGAAATCAGTGTAGCAGTGTTTGTAAGTGTAGCAACAATGCAACATGTTACCACCAGGATGGCTCATGTCTCTGTCCCCCTGGATGGACTGGACTAGACTGCTCTCTGTGTGAGTGCCTATCCCTGACCACTCTATGAGAGTCAAATTGATTTTATTGGCTTTATTTTGTGATCAACAGAATAGATGCAAGAGATTGTATGTTGGTTTCTTCCTCATGGCATCATCTTTTCAGTCTTACAAGTTTAGAATTTTCCTTTTAACTGCTATAATTAAGTTGAATATTGGAGTTGTTGTTTTTTTTAATTTCCACGATGTTCTGTTTGAATTTAAAAAAATCACATTGTGACTCTCTGATTATGCCAAATGTCTGTCCTTGTAGTGTGTCAAACAGGGACATTCGGCACTAACTGTGCCCAGATCTGCTCATGTGACCCAAACCATTCCTGTGACCCTCACACTGGAGAATGTGTGTGTGTACCTGGACCAGATGATGACTGCAAACCAGGTAATAAAATAGGTTAGAGACTGATTAGTGAAGCTTTAGCATTAATTTTGTTATTTCTTATGAGCAATGTAAATTAGCTATATCTAATTGGAAATAACATAGTATTTAAAAAACAATTTCAAGAAATAATAACAAAAACAGAAATAGATTGTTAGGCTCTTTAAACACAAACCCAATTTCTAAAGACAAAGTAGCAAGATGAACGAAAACCAAAACTAAATAAATTATATTAATGATAAAAATAAATAAACAGCTAAAATGCTCACATGCATTTATATATCAATTTATAAATACTCTTACATATTTACTTAACTCAAAAATACACATAATCCTATATCTACTTTTATCTGTACCTTTATTGCATAGATATTTTGTTATATATGCAATTTGATGCATCCATGCAGTTATTGTATCTAATTTAGTGAATAATTTAGCTGTAAAATGAGCTTTTTATACATAGTAAACCATACATTTTCTTCTTGTATGTTGATGTTATTAATTTAGTTTGGTGTGTATGTGTGTGTGTGTAATGTGTAAAGTTGTGTCTTTGTCAGAACGGAAGCAGAGTATGATGGTGCCTGTGTCTCCAGTGGAGAGGGACTCGTGGGGCGCTATTGCAGGCATTGTGGTGCTGGTGATTCTGGTTGTGCTCTTGTTGGCTGCTCTGCTGTTGTATCGGCACAGACAGAAAGACAAGCAGAGCAACACGCCTGCCGTGTCCTTCTCCTCGACCCACACTGTCAGTTCAGAGTATGCCGTGCCAGGTACTAGCCTTAGGAGTCTTAAAGGGATAGTTCACCCAAAAAATACAACTCTGTCATTATTTTCTTACCCTCAGTTTATTCCAAAATCTATATGCATTGTTGTATAAAGCATCCAGTTGTGATAGTTAAGTAAAAGTAAAGGTAACTTCATAGAAAATTGACTCAAGTAAAAGTAGCTCATGACAAAAATACTTACTGTAAGTAAATGTATTAAAGTAACTGTTATTAAATTTACTTAAGTATCAAAAGTACAAGTAAATCGCATAAATTACGGAACAGCTAATCAACCTTTTCGCACGTGAGTTTCTCCTGTACTGACGGATCTCCCAGCGTGAGTTCATTAATGCGCGTTGAATTTACAATAAATCTTTTCTTACACTTCACATCAGATGCACTGGAGGACAGATCACAGTGGGTGCACTGAAGGTTTGTTTATGTATATTATCAAACATATAATGTGTTTTTTAGATATTTATGATGATTGATTATGATAGATATGATGCGATCGCGAATGCACTTGCTGGCTATACGCGTCATCATATTTTCTTTGCAAAGCAAGATGGGATTCTGCATTTGTATCGTCATAGAAGCATACAAAAGGAGGAGCATAGAAGGTTGTAAAATCCTAGCACTTCCACTCTCCCAGCCCCAAAAGCGGTTTTGATGGACAGAATGGCAGAAGGCTAGAGTGGACTGACTAGTTTGTAAATTCTTTGACGTCAGAAAACATGGCCGCAGCGCTGAATCAAAACAGTGTGTGCGCTCCAACGGTAACGGCTTTATTCTTTTATTTAGTGAAAGTCTTTAACATATAAAAATAAAGATATTGTGATGTTGAAAAGTCTATTTGAGCAGGTGGTTTATTATGACAACTGTTTCAGTCCATCTTTTGCTTGTAATCAACAGCACGAATGTAGATCACACCCGTTTGATTGTACATGTCTGAGCCCAGCCTAGTGTAATCACACCGGGTTGATCATACATGTGAAAGGGTTAAACCCATGGCAATTTATTTGATTGCCGGCACCTTACTGGAGTTTATATTAGGAGGAGTTAACTCAACAACCACTCTGACCGATCAGTCAGTGAATAAATGCACTCATCTGGGGCAAGTAAACAACATGCGAAAATCAAGCAAATTGGTGATTGTAGTTTACAGTTTAGATTTAATGTATTTTATTTGGCTGCACAATTAAACAAAATATCATCAAAATGGCAAGTTGGTAATATGTGATTATTAATCCACAAAAGGCTGCGATTTAAATGCAGAGAAACGGTCTGTGTGGGATTCAGAACAAACCGGTGACGCGCTGATCTGTGTGCATGGTGGCGCTCTCAGATCAGTTCACATGCATTGTGAAATCAAAGTAAAGCTGGGTCAGGCATTCACGCAATCCCAAACATTAGTAACTGTTACAAGTTATTATACAATTCTACAAATGTGGCACAGAATAGCAGAAAAGGAGATTACAGCATTTAACGAAATGCAGAACATTGTAAATTGTCAAATACACATTGCCTTTTTCACAGACTGTGATGATGCTCATCTGCCTTTAGCAGCGTAAATCTAGCAAACATTTTTATATGTTTTTTTTTTTTTAATATTGAGTGTAAGTTTATAACATAATGTTTTGTGTTATATTACTCTGGATTCAGTTAAAAAATTAATTACCACATCAGCGAGGGGTTTTCTACTGTGTATAAAATATATATATATATATATATATATATATATATATATATATATATATATATATATATCAATGAAAATTAATTAAAAATTAATTATTCAAATTTTATTTAATGTCTTTAAAATATTTAATCTACTTGGCTAAAGTGGATTTTTGGATGAAATGATGGTTCCTCCGATAAAACAAATAGATAATTATTGAGAAATATATTGAATATAATCAACAGGCTGAAAAATATTGAGATATACATTTTTAAGACATATTGCTCAGCCCCAGGTGACAGTCTTGTGCAACAAAATAACATTGTCCATCAGAACAGTATATGACCACGCAAGAATGATAAAATAAGACAAACCTAATGTACGTCATTGCATTGGTGTTAAAAAAAAAAAGGTTCCTGCTTTTTCAGAAAGTAAAAAAAATACAATAATAAAGTCACTTGAATGCACATAACATCACAATTACAACTTCTGACCTTGAAAGTACAAGGTGCCCTGAAGGATTTGGACAGATTAAACCATAACATAACTGAAATAGTGTTTATTTTGGCTTTGTGTTAATTATATGGATGAGATATCTGATTGAAAAAAAGTCCTTTAAAATTGGAACATTGAAGGAGGAACTTGAGTCATATCCATTGAACAGGGGGTATTCCAGAAAGCAGGTTAAGTGACTTACCCAGGGAAAGTTTTCTCAGAGTAAGGAGATGACCTCAACTTTTGGTTAAAAAAACTGAGGTAACTTTCAGGGTATGTTGGTTGCCATAGCAACTTACTCTCTGAACATTACCTGGTCCGGAGCAGGTTATGTTCCAGAGTTAGTTATTTCAGGTAGATGTCAGTAAGTTTCAGAGGTTCTCTGTGTGTGCCATATTAATAGTGACAAAGTGGGGGTGGAAATTCAGATTATGCTCAATATTATACTTTTAAAGCAATATTACGGTAAACTGTAATCTTTACTATACTTCACAAATCTTCTTTACTCCAGCATTTCCAGTCTTACAAACACAGCAGATTTGCATTCAAAGTGAGCAAATTATATACATTGTGCTTTAACTTTTAATGGGATGTTTTTAATCCTGTAATATTTGTAACGCAGAACACATTGGAAAGGCCTCCACATGTTTAACTGTAAAGAGAGGGCTTTATGTATTTATATTCAGCCCTTCTAAAAAAAATCATTTTATTCCATGATATAGTATTAATAACATTTCTATAAATATATAAATGTCATAGAATAAAATTATTATGGCACCCACATTCTTTCTACACCTAAGTCAATAAATATGAATGTATTTTATAAAATTACATTCCACAGAATCAATATGCAGGTAATATATGCCAATTAAAAGCTTAAGCAATTAATCACTCGTTATTCTTCTGCACTAGAAAATATGTGATAATTTCATGGACCACAGATATAGCATAGAGGTTACAATTTTTTATTTCTTTTCACTTTAATTAATGTACTGTACATAAATGCACACATTTCCAGACTTGTCCATTGTACTCTATTATCTGAAAATAAAAATGAGACATGCAGTTTCCTGTCTTCCCTAGTGTATAAAGACGGAGCACACTTTGTCCAGCACATGCTTCCCTTGTGATTTTGACTCAGTTTTGTAATTCGCGAAATGTACCACTCATTCAGGCCACTTTTTGAATCGTTTTGATTGGTTCAATTGAATAAAATGTAAAAGATTTGACTCAAATGATTCTTTCATGAATCAGACATCACTAACACCGATCTGCATGCAATTTACACATACAGCTATGTTATTTTTTTGCTATGTTCATTCTCAAAAGTAACAAAAGGGTCTGGAGAAATTTATCGGAGTAAAAGTACCAATTTTCTCTCAAAATGTAGTGAAGTAAGTAAAGAAAGTACAAATATTATGAAAATGTACTTAAGTACAGTTACAAAGTATTTGTACTTTGTTATTATACATCTCGGCTTATTATCCACTTCTGTGGAAAGCAAAAAGAGATGATAGGGAGTATGTTTGTCTCAGTCACCATTTACTTTTATTACATGTTGTTCCATACAATGGAAGTGAATAGTGACTGAGGTTGTCATTCTGGCTAACATCTTTTGTGTTCAATGTAAGAAAGAAAGCCATACGGGTTTGGAACAAACTGAGGGTGAGTAAATGATGAACAGCGTTGGATGTAACACATTAAAAAGTAGCGTTCTAAGTCCCGTGGTGGTGTAGTGACAGTCTTTTTTCATCTTCTAGATGTACTGCACAGCTACCATCATTATTACTCAAACCCGAGTTACCACACACTCTCACAGAACAGACCTCCTCTGCCACACCTACCCAACAACCAGGACCGTGCCATCAAGGTCAGTACTACTATCATAGCTTTTAAATAAAAATATTAATATTATTCATTTCAGCCAATTGCTGTTATGCCTCTTATATTATATTGATTATATTGATATTTATTGATTTTCTTAATTTCGGCTCTTAAGCTTTTTTGTATTCTTTTGCTTATGTCAAGCAATTCAAATTACCATTGTGCATGGAAAGTGCTAAGTAATAAACTTTGGATTAGAATTACAGAATAGCACTGATACAGGATGTTACTAAGCTGAATTTTCATCTCTCATGCTTTGACAGAACACCAATAACCAGCTCTTCTGCAGTCTGAAGAACATGGAGAGAGAGAGGAGGGGTCTGTTTGGGGGCGACACCAATGCTACTCTTCCTCATGGCTGGAAACACGAGGAATCCCCTAAAGATCCAGGTAATGGATCCTTTGAAACTATTTCAGTTATAAAACTTAACTTCTAAGTTATGGCTGCAGAAATTGGATTTGGTCTTTATTGGTTTACAGGAGCTTTTGGGATTGATCGAAGTTACAGCTATAGTGCTACTCTTGGAAAACACTACAACAATGGTGAAAGTGCCTTAGATTTCATTTGTCCTGCTTACACATGGTTTACAATATGTTGCCATTCTTTCATTGTAAAACATTGCCTAACAGTCATTGTTGTGGTTGCAGAGTTGAAGGATTCCTGTGTGGCAGTTAGCAGCACTTCTCTGAACAGTGAGAACCCATATGCCACAATCAAAGATCTGCCTGGCCCGCCACCATGTCCTCCAGAGAGCAGCTACATGGAAATGAAGTCTGCGTTGCCTTGTGAGAGATCCTACACTGAAATCAGCCCACCTGTGATGAACCCCCCTACTATTTTATGCAGAGGTAGCCATAGAAGCCATTCACACAAACACATTTTTTTGTCATCCGTCTACATCGTTTTTTTTGTATTGTTTTTCTGTGTAAATGTGCTACATGTCATGTCTTGAGACATCTGTTCACTCCACTTCATCTACCTTTTTTTAGCGCAATAATGAGGTTGGTCTGAACGCCCCTTTTTTGGCTTTTCTATCTTTCCTTATCAATAAATGTGGAGGTTTTAATCTAATAATATACAAGGTTGATTAAATGAATACAACTAGTTTGCCTAAAAATAATTTGCTCATTTCATTCCAAACCTGTATGAATTTCTTTCTTTAGTGGAACACAAAAATAGTTATTTGCATTATGTTTTAAACATTATGTTCAAGCTTGTTTTTTTTTTTCACCATACAATGAAGCGAATGGTGACCATGGCTGTCCATGGTCTCCATTAACTTTCAGTGTGTGGAACAGAGCAGCTTGGACATTCTGATAGATAACTCTATTGTGTTGTCCACAGAAGAATGAAAGACATACAGGTTTGGAACAACACTATACCTGCAAGGATCCCTGCAATGGCACTTTAAATACTGCAAGATAATGGATGAACTTCCATTTTTGCCATGTTTAAAAGTTTTAATGCTCTCTGGCATTGCCATAAACACAGATTATATCTCATGAAACACGTTTGGGTGAGAATACCACAGGTTGTGTTTTCTGTATCATATCTGGTTGTGTTTAAAATATTTTTGTTTACTTTATTTCAGAACACTGTCCCCTTGGCAACGTTCTGGAACAGGAGCATCAGAATCACTATGATATGCCAATCAACAGCCACATCCCAGGGCATTATGACCTGCCCCCGGTGCGGAGACCACCCTCCCCATTGCTACGGAGACTCCACATTTAAAGACTATGGTTCTTCTCTTAAATCACTGCCAATACAGAGTCAGAATGATGCCTGCTTTATGAACTGTATTATCAGTTGTCGCTCATCACAGATTGGATGGAAGCAAAGACTAGTGACTGTCACTGTAGCTGCAAAAACACTGCCATCCAGTGGACAACACTAAAAAACATTTATTGTTCATAAAGCAAAATGCCTTTGAAGGCATTTATTTTAAATGTTACATGTCTTAACGTATTAAATGCTATTCATGTTTTTTAAGTAATCAGGGTTAAAATGACTATGTAATTTTTAACAGCTGCAGAACAAGATTCCGATAAGTTTGTAAGATAGAGCAAAGAGTTTTCTTTAAATGTAAGTTGAATGCAAAAAATAAATGTAAATAATGTAAATAAAATCAAAGTTTTCATGCACAACTTTTACACAAATGACTTATTTTTTGTCTGTGATGAATGCACTAAAACACTGGCTTGTGCAGAAGAGAACAGCCCAACTACACTCACCTAAAGGATTATTAGGAACACCTGTTCAATTTCTCATTAATGCAATTATCTAATCAACCAATCACATGGCAGTTGCTTCAATGCATTTAGGGGTGTGGTCCTGGTCAAGACAATCTCCTGAACTCCAAAATGAATGTCAGAATGGGAAAGAAAGGTGATTTAAGCCATTTTGAGCGTGGCATGGTTGTTGGTACCAGACGGGCCGGTCTGAGTATTTCACAATCTGCTCAGTTACTGGGATTTTCACGCACAACCATTTCTAGGGTTTACAAAGAATGGTGTGAAAAGGTAAAAACATGCAGTATGCGGCAGTCCTGTGGGAGAAAATGCCTTGTTGATGCTAGAGGTCAGAGGAGAATGGGCCGACTGATTCAAGCTGATAGAAGAGCAACTTTGCCTGAAATAACCACTCGTTACAACCGAGGTATGCAGCAAAGCATTTGTGAAGCCACAACACGCACAACCTTGAGGCGGATGGGCTACAACAGCAGAAGACCCCACCGGGTACCACTCATCTCCACTACAAATAGGAAAAAGAGGCTACAATTTGCAAGAGCTCACCAAAATTGGACAGTTGAAGACTGGAAAAATGTTGCCTGGTCTGATGAGTCTCGATTTCTGTTGAGACATTCAGATGGTAGAGTCAGAATGAGAACATGGATCCATCATGCCTTGTTACCACTGTGCAGGCTGGTGGTGGTGGGGGATGTTTTCTTGGCACACTTTAGGCCCCTTAGTGCCAATTGGGCATCGTTTAAATGCCACGGCCTACCTGAGCATTGTTTCTGACCATGTCCATCCCTTTATGGCCACCATGTACCCATCCTCTGATGGCTACTTCCAGCAGGATAATGCACCATGTCACACAGCTCGAATCATTTCAAATTGGTTTCTTGAACATGACAATGAGTTCACTGTACTAAAATGGCCCCCACAGTCACCAGATCTCAACCCAATAGAGCATCTTTGGGATGTGGTGGAACGGGAGCTTCGTGCCCTGGATGTGCATCCCACAAATCTCCATCAACTGCAAGATGCTATCCTATCAATATGGGCCAACATTTCTAAAGAATGCTTTCAGCACCTTGTTGAATCAATGCCACGTAGAATTAAGGCAGTTCTGAAGGCGAAAGGGGGTCAAACACAGTATTAGTATGGTGTTCCTAATAATCCTTTAGGTGAGTGTATATTTAAAGGGATCAAATTTTCCTTGGTCTTTAGATATACAAGAGGTCATTGCACCATAAAAGCATACTGTACATTTCAGAACACAAAACGTCCTCCTCACTGGAAAAAGAGCATTTGTTGAAACCAAGCTGCCAAAACAACTTATTTTTTACTTCCTCCACATTGTGATATCACACTGTGCTTAACATTTGCATCTGGCCTCCTCCACAACAACACATCAACACCTACTTTACCTTCTCTCTTCAGTAGCCCATCCAGTAGTGATGACCAGTGAGCTGGCAAGAAGAGAGCAGGTCAGTCAAGAGCTGAGAGCCAATCAGAACAGTCAGCATTTACTGTCAAGTCTTAAAGGAGAAACAGCACCAAAACCAAGCATTTCTGACAGAGGGTCAGAATGAGGGGTGACTGTTTTTGTGCCAAAAAACCCCAAAAACTTTCATAATATAAGTGAATCTCGATGAACATATTAAAAATTAATTTAAAAAAAAGGGATCTCATGACCCCTTTAATCCTTTATCAAACAAAAACACGCTAGTCAGGCTTCTCATTGAAACATCATCTATGCTTCCCTTTGGTAAAACAAATTCCCATTAACAATCAGAACACAATTCTTCAGCCTCATTTAAATGCCTCAAGACTCAGCTATTTGCATTAAAAACACATTTCCGCAACAAAAGCATCATGTACATTGTCTTTAGGACGTATATCGACAGCGCATTTTTGTTGGGATGCAGTTTTATGATCATTGCATGTTATTTCTATGGGCTTTTTGGCATTTAAAAAATAGCTTTGCAAGGATTACGTACACTTTACTTGTTTCATCCTGTCCTTTAAGGAATACTTCCCCCAAAAAATTTGTCTCATCATTTACACTGGTGTATGATTTCCTTTCTTCTGCTGAACACAAAGATTTTTAGAAAAATATCTCCGCTCTGTTGGTCCATTCAAGATAAGTGAATGGTGGCCAGAAATGTGAAGCTCAAAAAAGCACATAAAGGCAACATAAATGTAATCCATTTGTCTCCAGTGGGTAAATCCATTTATTTAGAAGCGATATGACAGGTGTAGGTGAGAAACTTTCACATCTAAAAGTGAAAGTTGGCATGGAGACTTAGTGTAAAAAGAACTTAAATATGTTCTGTTTCTCACCCACACCTATTATATTGCTTCAGAAGATATGAAATGTCTTATGAATGACTTTGGATTACTGTAGACTACTTGGATTTTTGGAGCTGCAAAGTTCTGATGACCATTCACTTGTATTACAGGTGAAACTCGAAAAATTAGAATATCGTGCAAAAGTTCATTAATTTCAGTAATTCAACTTAAAAGGTGAAACTAATATATTATATAGACTCATTACAAGCAAAGTAAGATATTTCAAGCCTTTATTTGATATAATTTTGATGATTATGGCTTACAGCTTATGAAAACCCCAAATTCAGAATCTCAGAAAATTAGAATATTACATGAAATCAATAAAAAAAAAGGATTTTAAATACAGAAATGTCGGCCCTCTGAAAAGTATAATCATGCATATGTACTCAGTACTTGGTTTGGGCCCCTTTTGCATTAATTACTGCCTCAATGCGGCGTGGCATGGATGCTATCAGCCTGTGGCACTGCTGAGGTGTTATGGAAGACCAAGATGATTCAATACCGGCCTTCAGCTCTTCTGCATTGTTTGGTCTCATGTCTCTCATCTTTCTCTTGGCAATGCCCCATAGATTCTCTATGGAGTTCAGGTCAGGCGAGTTTCCTGGCCAATCAAGCATAGTAATACCATGGTCATTGAACCAGGTTTTGGTACTTTTGGCAGTGTGGGCAGGTGCCAAGTCCTGCTGGAAAATGAAGTCAGCATCTCCATAAAACTTGTCTGCTGAAGGAAGCATGAAGTGCTCTAAAATGTCCCGGTAGACGGCTGCGTTGACTCTGGACTTAATAAAGCACAGTGGACCAACACCAGCCGATGACATGGCTCCCCAAACCAACACAGACTGTGGAAACTTCACACTGGACTTCAAGCATCTTGGATTGTCTGCCTCTCCATTCTTCCTCCAGACTCTGGGACCTTGGTTTCCAAATGAGATGCAAAATTTGCTCTCATCAGAAAAGAGGACTTTGGACCACTGAGCAACAGACCAGTTCTTTTTTTCTTTAGCCCAGGTAAGACATTTGACATTTGAAGCCCATGTCCAGGACCCGTCTGTGTGTGGTGGCTCTTGATGCAGTAACTCCAGCCTCAGTCCACTCCTTGTGAAGCTCCCCCACACATTTGAATGGCCTTTTCCTGACAATCCTCTCCAGGCTACGGTCATCCCTGCTGCTTGTGCACCTTTTTCTTCCACACTTTCCCTTCCACATAACTTTATATTAATGTGCTTTGATACAACACTTTGAGAACATCCAACTTCTTTTGCAATTACCTTTTGAGGCTTTCCCTCCTTGTGGAGGGTGTCAATGATGGTTTTCTGCACAACTGTCAGGTCAGCAGTCTTACCCATGATTGTGAATTCAACTGAACCAGACTGAGAGACCATTTAAAGGCTCAGGAACCCTTTGCAGGTGTTTAGCTGATTACAGTGTGACACTTTGAGCCTACAATACTGAACCTTTTCACAATATTCTAATTTTCTGAGATTCTGAATTTGGGGTTTTCATAAGCTGTAAGCCATAATCATCAAAATTATATCAAATAAAGGCTTGAAATATCTTACTTTGTTTGTAATGAGTCTATATAATATATTCGTTTCATCTTTTAAATTGAATTACTGAAATTAATGAACTTTTGCACGATATTCTAATTTTTCGAGTTTCACCTGTATATGGACCTGCAGAGCTGAAATATTCTTCTTAAAATCTTCATTTGTGTAAACTATCCCTTTAAATATTGATAAATATGGGAGAAAAAAAGTGAAAATGGTTTATATTATGCTGGAAAGCAATTGAAAAGGCTTTAGTTTTAACTGAACAAGTTCAAGGCACAGTTTATAATAAGGCTTTCAGGTTTTACATAAATTCTGAAATTCATCACAAAACAGAAAATGATCATGTCAAACAAGTAAAAACCTTTTTTGAAGCAGCAGCAAAGTAACTTAAAAATTTAATCCCTGCTGTCTGTTTGATGTTTTTTTAAATTTTTTTTTTTTACCATGAAATAAGATAAAATAAAATCTTTTAAAAAAAAAGATTATTTGCTGCAATGATTTTATTTGACTATTGTTCAAATATTTTTGCTTCATGATGAATATCTATTCTAACAGAAAGTTAACTTTTCCGAAACATTGTTGATATGTAACAATAAGAGTTTCTTGCATAACATAATTGTTATATTTAATCAAATTTGATTATTCCATACAGATTAGTAACTACAAAGAAGTGAATTCAGGTATAAGTTTCAAAAACCAAAAGAATTTAAGTAGAGATACAAAACCACAATTTTAAGTATAAGTAGAAAAAATATACATAGTATTCCAAATTTTCCTGAAGCAAAAAAACAAACAAAAAGCATCGCAAAGCATTACTATACAATGTATTATTTGCCAATATCCAGTCCTCTTTCTGGAGAGCTGTAGGTAGACTCAGTTTTTACGATGTAAATATATTTGATGAAAATAGTCTTTAAAAGGTATTTATTCTGATTTCAGCTTTCTGAAACCAAATCTGCCTTACTTTCCTTTGTAAACACCATGTATCAAGATCAATTTTGGGACTCAAATTTGATTCTTGGTTTAGAACCTTAGAATCTTTCTGCCCCAAAAGACAGAACATTTAAAACCAGATGACAACTTTCACTTCACATGACAGATTATTCAGATTACTGGAGCCTAAAAGCAGTCCAAAAAAAGTACTGTAACAACTAATGAAAGAGAGGAGACAAGAGCAAATCAACACTCAGCCAAACAGACAAATACAAAGATTTTAGTGTAAATGTAAATAAGCTTTCAACAAAACTCAAACGTTTCAAGTGCCACCATTAAAAAGGCTGTTAAACCAGGGAATGATGGTGGTAATTTTGCATATTCAAATATTCTCCCTCTCAGGCCAAACAAAAAATGTAATCTCTCTCTCAAACCTGCATCATTTGCAATTATTCTTTAGTACTCAGTACTTTAAACATAACATGATACTCTGGTAACATAATACATCAGAAATATAGTATCTTAAATGTAAACTTCCCAAGTTTAACTACTAAAACAATCAATCAGGTTTTGTTTAAAATGTCGACAACTTGGCAATTACTAACATTTGCTCAGAAGATTTTCTTTGGATTAGAAGTTTTATAGTTGCTTCAAGTCTTTCAAAACCATACAGTAATGATTATTGCATAAGACAAGATATACTGCAGTCTTGTCGAGGCCTGTAAGCACATTTCCAAAAGACACACAGTACAACTTTATATGTGCAACTCTACAAAATAGTTTTACATCCGGAGCACCCGTGTAATAGTTTTAAAACCTGGAGTCTCGCTGTAACACAACTGCATAGAATGACATGATTCTGATATTCAGCTGTATTTTAAATCGATGAGCCCTTTCTTTTTGACATTTGCTAATTAATTGATAACAGTGCTCATTCTTTGACACCAATATATACATTCCCTTTAGTAGGTACACATAATGTAAAACACATGACTGCAAAAGGTAGCACTAAAATACCATCAAACTTGCATAATTGCTCAGAATGTTGGGACAGCTGATATAAGTGGAACCTAATTTACTGTATTGCATTAGCTCAGTATATTTACTTATCTTTGTATGAAAGCTATATAACCAGCCCACCGTAAGGCTGTAGTACAGGACACTACAAGAGAGTTTAGTGATGAAGAGGGTTTTCTTGGCTGTGTGTGTTGCTTTCTGACAGCATTTCCACAGAGAGCTCATGGTATGAGTGTGAGATGCTCTGTTCGCCTCGCTCCCTGAGTACAGCGCAGTTATTCTGAAGCCTCTGCCAGGCCAACATGCATATACTGAATATTAAAGTAACACAATTCTCAAACTACAGTATACAAAGCCAAAAATCTACCCCGCAGTTCACGAAATGTAAAATAAAAAGTAAAAAATATATAATGTAGTAAGAAAAATAACTAGTAAAGGGTCAAATTCTTCGTGGTTCTTGTGAAAGGATAGATGCAGGGCTGTCAACAGCTGGTTTACATAATAGAGCAGTTCTCTGGTTTGGATCCAAACTGAGAGAGAGAAAGACAATTGTAAAGTATATTTAGTAAGACTGCTGAAGACAGCTCTTTACAATGTTATTTTTTTCTAAAATGAAAAAGAAAACAAAAGAAACAATGTGAAACAAATAATTAATTGGTAACACTTTACATTAAGGCTTTATTCCAATCTTTAAAGAAATAGTTCACCCAAAAATTAAATTCTCTCATAATTTACTCACCCTCATGCCATCCCAGATGTGTATGACTTTCTTTTATCTGCTGAACTCAAATTACCGTTTTTAGAAGAATTTCTCAGCTCTGTAGGTCCATACAATGTAAGTGAATGGGTGCCAAAATCATAAAATCATAAAAGTCAGCATAAAAGTAATCCTTAAGACTACAGAGGTTAAATCCATGTCTTCAGAAGCAATATGAAAGGTGTGGGTGAGAAACAGATAAATTATTTAGCCATTTTTTACTATAAATTCTCCTCCCTGCCTAGTTAATCTCCACTTTAACTTTCACATTCTTCTTCTTGTGTTTTTGGTCATTCATATTGTGTCTATTGCCCCCTATTGGGAGGGAGAAGAATTTGTAGACAAAAAGGTTTCTGTTTCTCACCCACACTTATCATATCACTTCTGAAGATATGGATTAAAACACTGGAGTTGTATTTATTACTTTTATTATTCCTTTATGTGCTTTTTGGATAGTCAAAATTTTGGCACCAATTCACTTGCACTGTATGGACCTACAGAGATAAAATGTTCTCTTAAAAATCTTTGTTTGAGTTTAGCAGATTAAAGAAAGTCACACATCTGGGATGGAATGAGGGTGTGAGTAAATGATGAGAGAATTTTCATTTTTGGATGAAATATTCCTTTAACATTATTTAATTAATTAGGTATCACAAACTAACAATGAACAATATATTTTTACAGCATTTATTAATCCTTTTTTAAAGTTAGTTAATAAAAATACAATTGTTCATGGTAAGTTCATGTTAGTTCATAGTGCATTAACTAATGTTGACAAATACAACTTTTTAGTTTAAAAGTGTATTAGTTGCAATTTACATCAACCAAGATTAATAAGTGGTGTAAAACTATAATTCATAATTAGTTTGTGTTAACTAATGTTGTTAACTTATGTTAATGAATGGAACCTTATCGCAAAGTGTTACCAATAAAGTAGTTGAATACTTAATTCATTAATAATATGTAGACATTATGAAATTCCTCACAAATCATTTTAATAATTGTATTATATTTTATTCTAATTATTATTATTAATTATAATACTATTTACTAATTAATTATTACTAATTATCAATAGAATTGATTAATACAAATTAAATTAAAGGTAAATTATTTATAAAACAATAATCAAAATCAAAATTAAATAAATAATTACTTATAATCTACAGCAAAGAATAAATAGCATTTATTAAAAATTCTGATGAATCAAAGTAGCAAAAAATGTATTCCTTGTAGTAAATATTTTCTACAATAAATCAGTAATACATTTTTATGAATTTTTTTAAAAGCAAGCAATTATTTCAGTACTAAATAAGACCAATTATTGTGCAATGTTTCTAAAAACTGAATGAACAATTCCAAACCTGTGTGGGTTTATCGTTGCCCATGATAAAGTGTGAAGGAGACACAAAAGATTCAGGCAGCCCCCCTCCACTGCTGAATGAGCGAGACACACTCGACACTCCTGAGCTGGCCGACACGCAGCCGCTGTTTTTATCTGATGGCTGGCCACACGAGCCACAGACCACTGTGCGGCTGCGGAGGTTGTACTCACTATCTCCACATGTGCTATGGGCAGCCTGCAGGGAGAGACAGTGAGCAGTGAACAAGAGACAACTAAGACCAAGAACGCTAATGGATCTTATAATAGATGAAGTCTGCACTGGCATGTCTACATTTATTTTAGTGCAATGATTTTTCTAAAGTTTTACCCAGTGGGATTTGGTAAAGAAATATCATTATGACCAGTGGCGTAATTTGGATCCTGCGGACCCCAGTGCAAAGAAACTGTCGGTCCCCATGTCCCTCCCCCCAGCACCTGACCAGCAAGAAGCAAAACATGGTTTGTGGCTGTGGCGTAACTAAAGCCTATTGGCTATTTTTAAATAAAAATAAAAAGACAAGCCATTTAATATGTCCTGCCCAAAACACAGGACAGAAATCCAAGCTTGTCAAGCGCTTTCAAGGGGCCTTTAAGGACCCATGTTTTCCTTTAATCTTGCAAAATGTAAATATAGTATGCAAAAAAGATAATGAAATGCAAATATCTATGTACCATGTCATCATCTTCATCATCCTGGAATAGAGTACGTGTGACCTTTCTCATGGCCATTTCCTGGAGAAACAAAGACAGAAAAAATGAGTCACCTCCGCCTCAAATCAAATTGAACTATATTCAATAAACTGTTGATGAATTCATATGGACATCACATTATCCCACCTCCCCACTGGAACTGATGAGGGTGGTCTGGAACAGATCTCCACTTCCCCATGAGTTCTGAGTCTTCCACACCAGATCAGAGGGAGGGTTGTGGGTTCCACCGGCTCCTGCGGCCCAGATCTGACAGCACAGAGACAGAGAGAAGCTCTGGAGTGAGTCAGGAGTTTAAACACTTATGAAACGTGACTGTTGCGTATGTAAATCATTACGTACTGTGACAGTCTGCCCCGCCTTCAGGATAAATTTTGGTGGGAACTTGTAGATAATGGGACTGCCGGAACCAATCTGCCTCTTCACCTGCCAGTGTCCCAAAGTTTGATCCTGAGTAGAGGAAGAAGATTAATTGAATAAACAAAGTTTATTTATCATGTTCCATTAGTATTTGGGTGTATCTTTAACCATATTTCTCTTGGCCCTGATACTGTTAAGAGCATAAACTGTCTTAAAATACACTTTTATCACTAGATTATTTAATTTGCCAATAGTGGAAACGAAATGAAAATTTCCACCACAAAATGAAATTTTGTTTTGTATTTGATTGCATTTTGTGAAGGACATGACAGTGATGGAAAACATATATTTTACTTTTTGGAATAAAATGGCAGAATCTGTTGCCTTGCTAAGGCTAATTTCAAAGTTAGCATTTTATGTATCCTAAACCATAACCATTTATGGTCCTTTGTACCATAAAATGTACAAAGGACATACAATCAAAACAATAAATGTAGGCATGGTAAAAAAAAAAAAAAGAGGTTTTTACGCTTCATATAACAAAGTCGAAATCAGTTACAAAAAAATTAAACCCCTGAGACACAAAAGTTTCCATAGTTGAAAAACAAAAATCTTTCTATCAGCGGTTGTCTGTTTTTTTCTAACCTGGTCAGACTTGTTACTGAGCCGGACATATTTGCCCTCCATGTCCACTTCATCCACGGTCACCCGGCCACTGGCAGAGGCCTGCTGGGAAACACGCGTGCGTGTGACGGTTCCACCGACCACACTGGACGCATCACTGTCATTATCGTTTAATCTGCGCTTTTTAGCACTGCCAGAAGAGGTGCGACCGGAGCTGCTCTGGACCACGCGTGTGTGAGCGTGAGTACCAGAACCAGAGGAGCGGGTCACTGTCACACTACGCACAGGAGGCGGACTAGGAGAGAGACGCAGCCTATGCAAGAGAGGAAAGATTATATTCTCCATGTAATTATGCAGTTGTATAAGCAATCTGCTTGTCTATGATATAGCAAGTAGCATAATTTCCTTTTTTGTTCTTATTATGTTTATTTCAGGGTTTCCACATCATTTGATCAATTCATTTTCATAACTTTCCCATCATTTGTAATTAGTAATCTGATTTTACAGGCCTAGAAATAAATATTTGAAAATTCTAAAATGTTTAAGGACAATGCAAAGTTCTTTGTTTATTCTCTGTATCGTTCGTGCAAGGTTAGATAAATCCAATATCTTACCTCTCCTCCTCGCCTTCCAGAAGTTTTCTGTAGGCGCTAATCTCCATGTCGAGCGCGAGCTTGATGTCCAGGAGCTCCTGGTACTCGTCCAGTTGCTGCTGCATGCGTTGTCTCATTTCAGCCATCTGTTTCTCCTTCTCATCCAGACGATGGCGCATGATGTCCCTCTCTCTGGACAGGGCCTCCTCCAGCTCACGGATCTTGGCCTCTCGAGCAGCCAACTAACATACAACAGCACAATCATTACATTTAATTAGAGGAAATTAAATGTTATGAGAGAGACTTAGTGTAAACACATTCTTATAAGGATATGCAAAGTTTCTCTGTAAGAGAAAGAGTAGAGATACATTTTATTAGCATTTCAAAATAAAACAATACTTGCAAAATGTTAGCTAGAAAAAAGTTGGACATACATATACAAAAAGAGAAAGGGGGAGAGATTGCAATTTAAATGGGCAATTAGATGTAAGAACCAAGGACCAATCAGAATTCTGAATTTAAATATTTTTTCTTAGTCAGAAGAATACCTATCACAGTACACATAAAAATAATATCCATTAAATTACTACCACAAAATGAGCAAATTTGACTGAAAATTGCACTTTTAATGGAAATCTCCAATTGGTTGCTATAAGAAGTTCTGTAAAGTTTGTCTGAGCAAGCAACAATAACCAAGGGGGAGGAGCTTAGGGGAGAAAAACTGTGCAGAAGTAAAAGAAGGTTTGAGCCATTTCAAAACAGTGCTGCTGTATACTTCAAATGTATTAAAATGTATATGTGTGTGTGTGTGTGTACCTGTTTCTGCAGTTGTAAGAGCTGAGAGGTCACACCCTCCACCCTCAAACGTGTCTGCTGCAGTTCCTCTTGGGAAGCTCTCGACAAGTGACTGTTCCTCTCAGCCAATTGACGAGCATTCTCCAGCTAAATGCATACAACAGCAGCATTATATTAAAATGACAGATATTCTGTATCTCTTTAAACTTTTAATACTTTATACTTTGAACATATATTGCTGGCACCGAAACAGTTAGCAAATATGTATAAAGGCTGGGCCGTATCATTTGACAAGTTGCCTCCGGGGGAGATAGAGAAATAGAAGATCCCAGTAATTTCTACAACCGCCACATTTGACGACTCTCTCTTTGATTGTTGTAATACCTTGGAGTTGTAGGTCTTCTCAATCTCATCTTTGTAGATACGAAGCTGCTCTTCGTGTTGGGCACGGAGTTCTGTCAAAGCCTCTGATAGTTTACTCTCGAAATCCTGCTGACCCCTGCCATCTATCTCCACCATGCGTGACTCGTACCTGCGTTTAGATTCACGGATCTCCTGTGTAAAGACATCGGAGTATCAGAGAGTCCTGCAGGCCTATGTTGAATCATTGACTGAAATACTGCATGATAGCATTGAATTTTGAAGATCCTATATGTAAGAATGAGCACGAAACAGTGTACATATTCTACAAATATAGTCAATTTTAATGTCCTATGACTTTTAAAGCATTAGAAGCACACATCATATACTTTGTAAACTATTGTCTAACATAAAATTAACCTAGCATAAAAAGTAGCTTGTTAAAATGGTGATTTTGAGCTGTCCCAGAGGACTTGTCCTTCTTGACTGTATTTATTAATTAAATTAATAAACAATGTCCTCATTTTGACAATCTGTTCTATTTATATTCAATTGATTGTATTAAATACTACTTTAGTTACCAACTCATTTTAATTGCAATAAGCATATTTAAAATGTGTCCCACATTTTGCACACAACCATATTATGGCATGATTTTCCCCTTTTATAAAAATGTAACAGTCCTTAAAATTGTGACATCCAACAAGCATTATTTGAACTCTTTCTACAGCATGACTAAATAATCTCATTCCATTTTCTCAAATTTTAACAAATACTGTTGTTTTGACTGTATTCATCAAGCTCAAACCAACCATCAAGATCAAGGACCATTTCTAAGAACCTCCTTTCACTAACCAATTCTCGAAGAACATTTTTTGTTGTTTCATATCCTATTTTGTTGCCTAATAATGGAAAGGGACAATTGAAGGATTGCTCACCTCAGAATAGATGTTCTTCTGAAATTCCAGCTCCTCCTTCAGGGTCTGGATACGGTTCTCAGCATCTACGCGTCTCAGCATTTCATCCTGAAGTTGCTTCTTTATATCATTTAGACTACCTTCCAGCTGCAACACACAAATTTACTTTACTCTCTAACTTTAAGAAACACTCAAATGAAGTAAAGATGCATAGGTCTTTGTCACATTTCATATATTCATACTGCATTTCATTGAAGGGATAGTTCACCCTAAAATGAAAAAAACTCTCATCATACTCACACTCATGCCATCCCAGCTGTGTTTGACTTTCTTTCTTCTGCAGACACAAATTAAGATTTTAGAAGAGTATCTAAGCTCTATTGGTCCTCACAATACAAGTGAATGGTGGCCAGAACTCTGAAGGTCCAAATATCACATAAAGGCATCATAAAGGTAATCCATTAGACTCCAGTGGTTTAATCAATGTCTTCTGAAGCAATCCAATCGATTTTAGATGAAAACCAACCAAAATGTAACTCCTTTTTTCCTGTACATCTTTCCATTGCAGTCTCTAGGCATGATCATGATTTCATGCTTGATTACACCTCCTAGTACTTGACAAATGAGCAGAGAGCTAGGTGCGCTATAGGAAGTGTAATCAAGCTTGAAATCACGATCGCCAAGGAGACTGCTGTCAAGATTTTCTCACAGAAAATAGATTACATTGCTTCAGAAGACATTGATTAAACTACTGGATTACTTAAATGCTGCCAATATGTGATATTTGGACCTTCAGAGTTCTGGCCACCATTCACTTGCATTGTCTGGAACTACAGAGCTGAAATATTCTTCTAAAACTCTTAATTTGTGTTCTACAGAGGAAAGACAGTCATACACATCTGGGATGCCATGAGGATGAGTAAATTCTTTTGAGGGTGAACTATCAGTTTAATATAACTGTTATAATATGGACTTCAGCTTTTACACACAATGATCAATCACATGTTGAATAAAATGAGGTTCTTGGGAGACGTAGAGGAGATGCGGATGAAGAGCCAAGATATGTCCAATAGTAGGGTATTACAGTGTGGCAGGTTTATTGTTACCAACTACATGGCCGTCTACACAATTTAGTGTATTTTATGTATTTCCCCTTAATTTATCTATTTGTTCATTTATTTACTTTATGCATTTATTGATTCATTACTAATATTATTTATTTGATATTAAATTCTCATTTTATGATAAAGTGTAATCATCATGACATTAACTTGAGATTTTGCAGGTCTCTGCATAAGTTGGTCTCTTTATGATGCTCTTAGTGCTCTACGATTACTCCAGGGCACTTGTAAATCTACAACCATTTTCAAGTACTACTTAAGTTATGATGGCTATAGGAAAATGTTAGCAAAACTAAGATGAATCATAAGATGGATTCGCCAAGTTACTTAGGCTTACAATGCTTTTGAGAAACGAGGTCCAGATCTTTAACCATTTTAGAAGCTTTTTATAGAGTTATCACCTTGGCCAGTTGGGCTTTCAGGTCTCTGACTTCAGTCTCCAGCGATCTCTTCTCCCCCAGTGCTGTGGAGAGGGAAGCATCCTTGGAGTTCAACAGAGCTTCCAGATCCTTGAGCCTGGCCAGAGCTGATTCTAAATCTGACTCTTTCTTCCCATTCCTACAGTCATAAACACACAGAGACAGAGTTAGAGCATTTTTTTTATATATATACACACTGAGGAATATGACTACCAAAATGTGATTCTATATAGGTATATTTTTATACCCATTCAAGCATGTGGTATAAAGAAAGAGCCTCATATTTAGGAAATGTGAGTCACATTGGAAACAAATATGCTATTGTGACGCCAAGGCCAAAGTAAAAGCACAATAGGAGATGATTGGATCTGGGATGAAATTTTGTCTTTCAGTACTGATCTAAGATAGTAAAATATTAAATTGATTCAAAGCCATAAACACATTTGAATATGTCTGGAAAGCAGCAAAATATAACAATCAGTCCAAATTCAAATTAACATAACTCTTCCCAGAATTTTGCCTGGTCTCATTTATTTGTACAAAAACCAAGGTAACCATCTGTAAACAACAACCTTAAGATCCCTGGCCTAAACCAGAGCAGGATTTGGGCCTGTAACAGCTCATTTAAAACACATGTTCATGACTGCAGCGTTGTTTGTTTCGAAATGTAGAAGGAACCAAACAAAACCTTAATAAAACACAGAACGAGATTATGGCCTGGTAAACAAATCCATAAAATAAAACATGACTGGCAGTTCTATTACAGCAGGGATTGAATTGAGGCAAGTCTGATTTAGGTTTGCAGTTTTAAAACATAGAAGGATAACAAGCCAACCATTGCAGTCTAGAATGACAGACAGACCTAAGAATTGTAGTCATCTTCTTAAGTTTTATCCTTTGCAAACATATTATTATGCTTCAGTGTATCACACAAAAACTTGCAGTGCAATTCCCTGAAAGACATCTGTTCTTTTCCAAAACACTACGTAGTTTAGAGGTCTTCTCTGTGCATGTCCAGATCACATTTCAAAAGGGTTGTTAAAAAGCTGCTCAAAATTATTGGTGTGAATGATGACCAAACAGGACTTTTACTACAATTACTACTTTGCCACACTTTACACACTTCACACACAACTCAAATGCAGCAAGTGTGAATGGCCTTTAAAGTGATTGTTTTTTAATAATTTACTCTTTGTGTTGTTCCTAACCCATATGATATTCTTTCTTCCCTGGAAAACAAAAGTAGACGTTTGGCTGCATGACAGCCTCAGTTATCGGTCACTTTTTTTGCACTGAAATGGACTGTCCATAACATGTTGCATTACATATCCTTTTGTGTTCAGTGGAAGAAAGTCATATGAGTTTGACTTTCAGACAACATGAGGGTGAGTAAATGACAACAGAATTTTGTTTTAATATAGAAAGTTGGTTTATTGGGTTGCAGTCAATTTAGGCCTGTTTAGTTTTGTGCAAACTTATTTAAGAAAGATTCTAGAAAACATGTACAGCTGCTTCTAGGACTATGCTGGAGTGTGTCGGTGGAGCAGAGGTGTGTGAGTGAAACATTCCCATGGGCCCCCTTTCCTGAGAGAAGCATTTCAACCAACTTCCCATTCAAAACAGAGGCTCACATTCGTAGGTCAGATTCTATTCTTTCCAGGCACATATCGTCAATAAAACGTCACAAGGTTGAAAACATGAAAACTGTATTTAGAAAAAGTAATTGCCTTGACTGAGATGATGTCCTTTATGGACTACACTTAGGCTAGTTATCTCCATAAACTATTTCTGAGATTTTATAGGTTAAAGAAAATGCATACATGAGTATGTGAATGCAACTTCCTAGTAAAATAATAACTTTTGAGGAACATGTTACTGAAATTGTAGTTACACCACAGACACTGAAAAAAAATCCTGAAGGGATAATTCAGGGGAGATATTAAAAAGGTTGTTATGGTCAGACAGACTGCAGGATGTGAAAATGGAGTCCAGTACTTTTGTTAAGGCAAGGGCATAAAGACACAACCAGAAACAACCTCACAGTCCATTGGAACACTGCATTCTTCTGTTAAAGATATTTGGCAATTAGAAATCAGGTTAGCTGTTTTATCCTGTACGTATTCTTGTTACACAATAAATGGCAGATTTTTTAAACACTGCAGAGTACTTTTTGGGGAAATATTAAATGTTGAAGAGCCTCGTGGGGTCTAACCTTTTAATGGGTGTGTTTGTTTTAATGTGTGACTGTGTTTAAAGCTAAATTCATATCAGTGTCCCATTCCCTTGTTTTGTTGTACGCTGTTTCTATTATCTTGTTACATTATTCATCATTTCATTTTTTTGTCTGCCACTAGGTCTGTTTTCTTTTTGGTTACTTCCTAGCATCTCCTGGATCTCTCCACAGGAAGTCAAGCCAATCAGAGGCTTTTTAAAGCAGACAATAGAAGAACACGTGTTTATGTCACCTCTATCCCAGTAACAGTCAAATTCTCCTTGTTGTTCAAATACTGCTAATGGCCAACTTTGAGTTATTATGTTCAAATCACTGCAGCTTTGACTGATGGGAGCTACAAAAAAATGTGGCAAAGTGCTTTATATCAGTGCATCTCAACCGTATCAATATGGGTCAGTATGTTCTGATATGGTCATGGACAGGTAGAAAAAAAAAACAATAGATTCAAAAAATACTATCCAACTTTCCCATATTTTTGAGTATAGTTGGGCTTATTTAAAAGCGAGGAGAAAACGCTTCCGATTTCATTTGCTGTTCATCAAAGAATGTGCGTCCAATCAAATACTATAATATGTTGGCGCAAATTATTCAGTCATTTGGTAGGTCATGGAGAGGCTGCATGACATGCCCTCACTCTCGAAAACCATGACCAAAACTAGTGTAAGGTAAAAGAAAACATGACCCAGACAACTGGCATATGAGTTTAGTATTGTGTTCAGTGCAAATTAATATCAAATGTAAAATATGGGTCGTGGAGCAAAATCAGTTAAGTAGCACTGATAAGTATTACTAAAATACAACTGGAAAATAAAAGTCTATTATACAGCATCTAATATTTTTCTCATTGGATTTGTGTTAAGAAAAATACCACAGAGTTTCTAAAGTTAAAGCATTTGGCACACTTGGATCCTTATTACTAAGAGCTCTTCAATAAAAGCATCAATTCCAGTAAGTTTCAGTAGTATTTGTGCAGGGTTGAATGTGTGTGTGTGTGAAAGGGAGAGGCTTGGCATCTTGAAACCAATTTCAGGCACAATAAGAGCTGCTGAGGGAGAGAAAGAGAGAGAGAGAGAGAGAGAGAGAGAGAGAGAGAAGGAAAAGAATGCATTAAGTCAGCCTCCAGCTCATCTGTGAATCACAGCTATCTTTGTCTTCTTTTGTGATGAAAATGAAACCCACAAAAAGCCCTTTAAAATTTTTGCTGAAGGGTTTCCATGGAAAAATAACTTGGTCTCATAATCAAAGGTGGTTATATGGATTTAGCTGCCATCTTTGAGAGAAAGTCGACTAAGAATGGAAAAATTACCAAGAATGGTATTTCCCCAACAACCACAGCTGTAAACTAAGTGTAACCAAAACCTACTGCATCCAAATCCCACTATTTTGAAATCGTAAAATTCAAAAAAGGATACACATTTTCCCACAGATATTTAAACTCTAAAAAACTGATTGGCCATTATGTACTTGCTATACTCCTTCAAATATGATTTCAAACAGTAATTGTATAATCATTATGCATATAGCTTTAATTACATAAATACATCTAAAAACGTACTTGTAAAACAGCAGGGACATTTAAATGAAAACTAGTACCAATCGCAGCACCTAAAGAAACATACTTTCCCTTTTATGTTCTTAAAAATCTTACTAAAAATATTATGCTGATTTTAAAAAAGTTCAATGGATGTTAGGCATCAATTACCGACTTACGATTACTAAACCACATTCCCAAGCCCATCTTTCGCTTTGTACACACATACTCATTCCCTCAGGACTAGAAAACCAATCACATGTACAGGCTAAAAGTGTAGTTTATGAGTGCATTCTCTGAATGTTGGTCATTGTACTGTCTCTATAACCTTGTATTTACAGTGATTACTGTAGCTTGACGCTTCTCGCAAACAGTAGGCCTACCATATAACAGACAGAAAAAAACAGTAGTCTCGCACAACAGCTGGAGGTTTTGTGAGGAAATAATTTCAGTATTCATTCCTCAAAGCACTTTGTAAAAACATAAAAAGCACACAGTGAACCATTCAATTTAGCATATGACACTACAGCAATCTAATACAAAGAAGCTTGTCAAATCATATCCCCTTTTCCTCTTTCTGTCATAGTTCTGCCTCATAGTGTTGTGTATGTGTGGGTCTCTCTCTCTCTCTCTCTCTTTTATTTGAGTCCGAACCTTGACACTTTCAGCTCAAGCTAAAACTATATGCTATATTTTAATACAAAAAGTATCTTGTATATGTTGTATCTTTACTCAAAATTTTGTGACGGTTTTATGATTTTATAACAGGCAAATTTCAGTCCATGTGTGTTTATTGCCCCAAGAACACCAACAGTAATTTGTTCTCTAAATTAAAAAGATATAATGCCATATTCAAATCTGACCTAAAACTAAGTGCTGCATCACAGTATGTACTGTATATGATGAAGGATACACTTATCTGCCAGCAAAACAGTACGTTCTTTTATGTATGCACGCGAGTAGTATGAATAGATTTCGGACATCATCCGGGTATGTGGGCACTGTCTCATGACCCGAATATATGATGCAAGAACAACAACTGCGAAAACTATCCACTCTGGTTTTATTAAACAAGCACTTACAGTTGAGAAGAGCCATCCAACTCGCTATTGACAGCCATTCCTTTAAATCCAGTGTTTTGAGTGTGACATTGTCGTCCAGGTACTTCTCGCTTACTGCTTCAAGAATACTGTGGAATTGGACATACTACTCCATTGGCACACTGTTCTCTTACGAGAGGTTCTCTCGTATTGCGTAAGCTAGCTTACGCTACGGGAAAGATTAATCTTTTCTGAGATATTGAAGCCAAAACATTATCCTTAATTTTGTATCATTTGTCAACGCAGTGCAGCAACTGCAGACCTTGAGCGGGCTAGCTAGCGAGCTCATTGGTTGCTCTGCGGCAACTGCTGCAGCCTATAGATGAACTTGGGCGAACTCGCGTCCAATGAGAGGCGTCCGCACGCTTACTGCATCAAAGCCCGCCAAAATGGGCATGGCTAGAGTGCATATAAGCGTAGTTCGTAGGCTGGAACTCTGATTTTCATCTCTTCAGCAAAGCTCTTCGCATCTCTGAACTGGAAGCCGCGTCGCCGTTCCAGGGGCATCTAGCAAGCTTGGACAGCGCTCGAAGAAGCCGGCCGTCTCCGCCACCTTCAGCCATCCTGCGAGCTACGCCATCCGGCGACGTATCCTTTTTTAGAGCAAGCTAGTTCTTAACGAACTTCACAAAAGAGTAACGAGCGTCTTTTTTAAGATGTCTCGCACCACTTGCACTTCATGCCGCGCCCCTCTCAGCGCCGGAGACCGCCACATCATCTGCGCTCTCTGCCTGGGACTGGGGCATGCAGAGCTCGCCCTCGCTGAAGGCGGATGCGACCTCTGCGAGGAGCTTCGATGATCGACCCTGCGGGCTCGACTCGGCGCTCAGAACCGAAGCCGCCGCGCCGCCTTCCGTTCCGCCACGCAGGAAAAAGCGCCGCTCCCAAAGGCTGCCAGACCCGGTGATAGAAGCGACTGCCTCGCCGGAGCCTCTCCCTCGAGCATCGCTATCACCCTCCCCGCCCCCACGGGATGCGCAGTTGCCGCCCAGCGGCCGCACTGCTGCCATCTCGGAGGACGAGGCGGAGGATAAGGGCTGTTCCATCATGGCTTCGGACAGCGAGGAGTGGTGAGGCTCCCACGCCTCCTCCTCGGCCCAGGAATCCAGCAGGACCCGTGCTGGAGTCGAAGGGGAACTAACACGCCTCCTCACACAGGCCGTCGACCGCCTCGGGCTCGAGTGGTCACCGCCCCCTGAGCAGGCTCCCAACAGACTCGACGGCTGGTTTCTTCAGAGCCGTCGCCGCGCAACACCCGCGGCCCGGGCCGCTCCCTTCCTGCCGGAACTCCACACTCAAGGGCTACTCCTCCATCGCCCGATCGAGGATTCGGTAGCAGCACACCTTTGCCCACCCTCCGCGAGATGGCGGTCTAAGCCAGTGCTCCCATCTAAGGCCTGCAGAGCGACTTCCACCTCAACGCACCGCTCTCTCCAACCGGTCTCTTCGGCTCCGCGGTGAGTGGCATTGTTGACCGCTTTTCAGAAGTCCAGAAAGCCACCCAAGCCATGAACCTCTTCCTGCCGCGTCGCGCTAGCTCCTCTGCAGGCCGCCCACGTGACCAGCCTCCTGCACGAGCCTCTTCACAGCGCCCAGCTCAACAAAGTCAGACTTCTCAGCGTCGACAGGGCGGCCGCCTCGATCAGGCTCAGACAGCCACCGCGAGACCGCCGCCTCGCGGGCCTCGGTCTAAGGTTGCGCTGAAACCTGAGCAACCGAAGTCCTCCTAGCCTTGTTGAAAAACGACGGCTCAGTCCGCCGCGGCCGGACCACCGTCAAAGCTTCGCCCCCTGTCGGTCCCCCTCTCTCAGGCTACTACAGTGGTGGATTCAGCAGCCAACAAGCCGGTGATACTGCCCGCTTGCCTGCACTCAAATGCCGTTTTCACGGCGACCCAAAGAAATCTTGTAAAGAGCAAACATGCCTTATGTGTAGAAAATGTGCCCACAATCCAGTGTTCACCTCTACACACAAGCATTACACTTCCCGTGTCCCGATCAGAGCCCACTCACATAAAGCGGACATAGCCTGCTCGAGTGTTAGAGTCAATAAATGCGCTCACGAATCCGTGCGCGCGCCCCTTCTCTGGCCGCTCTGTCACACGACCAGCCTTATGTGTAGAAAATGTGCCCACAATCCAGTGTTCACCTCTACACACAAGCATTACACTTCCCGTGTCCCGATCAGAGCCCACTCACATAAAGCGGACACAGCCCGCTCGAGAGTTAGAGTCAATAAACGCGCTCACGAATACGTGCGTGCGCCCATTCTCTGCCCGCTCTGTCACACGGCCAGCAAACACTTCTCTGTAAGTAAGTCCTGTGCCTGTGACTATGCTCGCGCATCACTTAACAGATGTGACTCTTTCCCCATTCACCTCAATCGGGAAGTCACTCACAGAACAGCCTGTCCCTGCTGTCTGCGAGCAGTCATGCATAAGCACAGTAAGCACGCTCACACATTCTGTTCAGCTGCTGTAGCGGCAATCAGGGCGATTTGGCCATTCACCCTCTAGCGCTACGCTTCAAAGTGTGGGAAGCTATCCCAGGGATATCCAAATGGGTGTTAAGCACAATAAAACAAGGCTATTTGCTACAGTTCGATCGCCGCCCTCCCGCTTCAGAGCTGGCTCGAAACTATTGTGAACACGGAAGCAGCCTGCATGCTTCGTTCAGAAATAGCAAACCTTCTGTGCAAAAGGGCCATAGAGAAAGTGCCGCCTTGGCTGAGCGAGTCTGGGTTTTACAGCCGTTATTTTCTTGTTCCCAAGAAAGACGGCGGCCTTAGACCAATATTAGAGCTCAGGGGTTTGAACAAGGTGCTTGCAAAAAGACCGTTCAAAATGCTTACAATCAGGAAACTCCTCGCGCATACGCGCCAGGGGGACTGGTTTATCTCTCTCGATCTGAAAGATGCCTACTTTCAGATTCAGATAAATCCCTGTCACAGGCCATTCTTGAGATTCAGCCGACGGCCAGGTTTATCAATACACCGTCCTACCGTTCGGCCTGTCTTTAGCACCCCGTACTTTCACGAAGTGCATGGATGCGGCGCTCGCACCCCTGCGGAGTCAGGGCTTGCGAATTCTGAACTATTTGGACGACTGGCTGATTATGGCACAGTCACATACGGACCTTCTGTCTCACAGAATAGTTCTCCTCAGCCATCTGAACAGTTTGGGTCTTGCAGTCAATTGGACCAAGAGCTCACTACAGCCCAGTCAGGCAATTTCCTTCCTTGGAATAGAACTAGACTCCGTGGCAATGACGGCTCGCTTATCTACACAGCGCGTAGGACAGCGCTGAAAGGACGCGACTAGCCGCGTCCTTTCAGATGAACAACCTCACGCCTCTGAAAAAATTTCAGAGAGTGCTAGGTTACATGGCCTCAGCCGCAGCAGTACTTCAGCTGGGTTTACTGCGCATGCGCCCGCTTCAGCATTGGCTAAACACCCGCGCGTCTCGCCGGGCTTGGGCCACAGCCGTTCAAGGTGACTCAGACCTGTATTTCAGCTCTGCAGCCCTGGACAGTGGCTGAATGGTATCAGCGGGGAGTGACGATGGGAGCTGTATCTCGCCGAAAAGTTATCTCGACAGACGCGTCCAACACGGGTCCTGCGAGGGCTCTCCGGTTTTTGGCCTATGGTCAGTTCAGGAAAAGCTCCTTCACATAAATTGTCTGGAAATGATAGCGGTCGAGTACGCGCTTGTGCGCTTTCCCCCGGTCATTCAGGGTCACCACGTCCTGGTCCGTTCAGACAACAGATCTGTGGTATCCTACCTAAACCGTCAGGGCGGTGTCAGATCCAGGAACCTCTTCCATCTGATGAAACGCATACTGAGTTGGTCCCAGTGCCACCTGCGCTCGCTGAGGGCGACGCATGTGCCAGGCCACCTGAACGACGGCCCAGACAGACTGTCCAGAGACAATATTCCTCCAGGGAATGGTCCCTGCACGCTCAAACAGTCCAGAAGTTATGGCGCATATTCGGCAGAGCAGAGATAGACCTCTTTAGCGCCAGAAGAGAACTCTCACTGCCCAATATTTTTCTCGAGCGATGACGCGCTGGCCCAGGACTGGCCCAACCGCCCGCTTTACGCCTTCCCTCCCGTCTCGCTATTGCCACAGGTAATGCAGAGGATCAGGGAAACGCGTCACTCGGTGCTCCTCATAGCCCCGTGTTGGGAGAATCAGACATGGTTCCCGGAGCTTACGCAGCTGTCACTGACAGCGCCGTGGCCCATCCCAGTGAGAGCAGATCTCCTCTCTCAAGCTCGCGGCAAGATCTGGCATCCCCACCCAGAGCGCTGGGCGCTGCACGCATGGGTGATCAACGACTACCCGTCGCTCTGCCAGAAGGGTTAATAAACACCATCATACACATTAGAGCCCCTTCCACGAGAAGACTCTATGCGTCAAAATGGTCTGTGTTTTCAAAATGGTGCACCGACAGAGACCTGGACCCACGGACATGTGGGGTGTCGTCGCTGCTCGTGTTTTTACAAGAGCTGCTGGATAAGGGCAGATCCCCATCCACGCTCAAAGTGTATGTGGCGGCCGTCGCGGCGTTCGCTGAACCCCTGCACGGCCAGTCACTGGGAAAAAACGAGCTGGTCATCTGCTTCCTCAAGGGAGCTAGAAGGATGAACCACCCGCGCCCCCATCGGTTCCTATCTGGGATCTTTCTATAGTTCTCGAAACTATGAAAGCCCCCTTTCGAACCGCTTCAATCCGTGGATTTGAAATACCTTTCACTCAAAAACGTTTTTCTGACTGCCCTGTCATCAGTCAAACATGTGGGAGACCTTCACGCGCTGTCTGTCAGCACTGCGTGTCTTGAGTTTGGACCAAGTGACTCCAAGGTCATTTTAAAGCCTAGACACGGCTATGTTCCCAAGGTGATCGGTACTCCTTTCAGAGCACAGGTAATTTCCCTATCGGCGCTGCCAGCATCCGATAGCGAACGCGACGCCAATCTCCTTTGCCCAGTCAGAGCACTGAGATTGTATACTGCGCGCTCCGCCTCTTTCAGACGCTCTGAGCAGCTTTTCGTTTTGTTCGGAGGGTGCACCAAAGGTCTCGCCGCCTCGAAACAGACACTGTCTAGATGGATAGTGGACGCTATTGCTGCCGCATACGCGTCAAAAGACCTGCCATGCCCGTTGGGCATTAGGGCTCACTCCACTAGAGGCATGGCCTCATCGTGGGCATGGTCCAGCGGGATTTCCATTCACGACATGTGTGGCAGCGGGCTGGGCTTCCCCCTCCACCTTTGTCAGATTTTACAATCTGGAAGTGCCCGCCCTGCAGGCAAAACTACTAGCGGTTTAATACGCTACAGCTCCCCTGGTGAGCTGCACTGATGGGACTCATTCCACACAGACCGGCACCGCCGCTCTGTCGTTCCCTTCCCACTATGTGCTTATGTATTACACACACACTGGCCCGCACTCTTGCCGGCCAAATATTATTTCCCCACTCACAAGGGCTCCCCCGGGTCCCCCCCACCCCCGGGGCTCATGCAGTGGATGCTTGGCGCGCACGGCTTTGACAATGGGTTCCCGCAATACGAGAGAACCTCTCATAAGAGAACGAATCGGTTACCTAACGTAACCTCGGTTCTCTCTAGATGAGGGAACGAGTATTGCGTAGCCGGCCGTGCTTGCGCCACGAGCGACTTTCGCTTCATTCAATGAAAACCAGGGTTCCAGCCTATAAACTCCGCTTATATGCACTCTAGCCACGCCCATTTTGGCGGGCTTTGATGCAGTAAGCGCGCGGAGGCCTCTCATTGGACGCGAGTTCGACCCAAGTTCGTCTATAGGCTGCAGCAGTTGCCGCAGAGCAACCAATGAGCTCGCTAGCTAGCCCGCTCAAGGTCTGCAGTTGCTGCACTGCGTTGACAAATGATACAAAATTAAGGATAATTTTTTGGCTTCAATATCTCAGAAAAGATTAATCTTTCCCGTAGCGTAAGCTAGCTTACGCAATACTCGTTCCCTCATCTAGAGAGAACCGAGGTTACATTAGGTAACCGATTCGTTTTTGGCATACTATATAGTAGGACTCTGAAGAATGCTAGGGTGTTGTGGGCGGTTGTCAGGCTGCTGTTATGGAGTTGCTAAGGTGTTCTGAGTAGTTGTTACATGCAAAGTAAATACTAGTGTTCTAGGTATTTGCTAAGTTGTTAATAATCAAGTCTAAATAGTCCACATCCAATTTTATATGATATTCCAGACCATAATTATGTATTGGATCCCTCCTTCGGCTTAATGGGATTTTTTCGGCCAATTTACCAATTTAAGTCCACAAAGTAATAACACTTCTCTTCAATAAGCCATTCATTTGAGGTATCATCAATTCATCATCCATAGCACAACTGTTCAAATCTCTAACCTTTATTAGTAGCAGTAACACTGATGCTTAGCTTAGCAAACACCACAAATTTTTTGTTCATTGTTTTGCTGTTTCAGCATGTTGATAGGTGCATGGTGTATTTGGGAACATCCTTCACAAATTACAGGGAAATTTGTTCTCTGTATGCCTGATTGTTCCAGTTTACAGAATTGAATTACAGCATTAAAACTCAAATCTTATAACTCCACATAATCAAACTTCAAGCCAGCTCCACAACACACCAATTCACTGCTTTTGATGTAAAAGTGACCGACATGTCTACTTTCCACTGTGTCTGCATGGGTGGAGCACACATGTGAGTCAATCTTAAAGCAGAAACATCTCATATAGGGGTTCCCCATTTTCCTACCGGACAGAAAATAAACATTTCCCTTTTAATTATTTAGCCGATTCTGACTCACTCTCAACATTACAGAGCCTCCATGAAGTTTCCATGGAGGCAGAGTGGAACATGCTGAAGGAAAAATGTAAGGTCAAAAGGAAAGTTATGGAAAGAGGGTCATATAATTTGTTCTTAATATAAACACAGACTGCAAATAGCTCTAAAAAGACCATGGCAGAGCCACAATTAGCTGGCTGTAACACATCAATGAGTTAAAAATCTGAAATGAATAAATATCCATCCATCCATCCATCGTCAACCGCTTATCCTGTGTACAGGGTCGCGGGGGGCTGGAGCCTATCCCAGCTAACATTGGGCGAAAGGCGGGGGATACCCTGGACAGGTCGCCAGTCCATCGCAGGATGAATAAATATGACATAAAATAATTATTATAATAATGACTAAACACACATACACTCACCTAAAGGATTATTAGGAACACCTGTTCAATTTCTCATTAATGCAATTATCTTGGCAGTTGCTTCAATGCATTTAGGGGTGTGGTCCTGGTCAAGACAATCTCCTGAACTCCAAACTGAATGTCAGAATGGGAAAGAAAGGTGATTTAAGCAGTTTTGAGCGTGGCATGTTTGTTGGTGCCAGATGGGCCGGTCGGAGTATTTCACAATCTGTTCAGTTACTGGGATTTTCACGCACAACCATTTCTAGGGTTTACAAAGAATGGTGTGAAAAGGGAAAAACATCCAGTCCTGTGGGCGAAAAATGCCTTGTTGATGCTAGAGGTCAGAGGAGAATGGGCCGACTGATTCAAGCTGATAAGCAACTTTGCCTGAAATAACCACTCGTTACAACCGAGGTATGCAGCAAAGCATTTGTGAAGCCACAACACGCACAACGTTGAGGCGGATGGGCTACAACAGCAGATGACCCCACCGGGTACCACTCATCTCCACTACAAATAAGAAAAAGAGGCTACAATTTGCAAGAGCTCACCAAAATTGGACAGTTGAAGACTGGAAAAATGTTGCCTGGTCTGATGAGTCTCGATTTCTGTTGAGACATTCAGATGGTAGAGTCAGAATTTGGCGTAAACAGAAAGAGAACATGGATCCATCATGCCTTGTTACCACTGTGCAGGCTGGTGGTGGTGGTGTAATGGTGTGGGGGATGTTTTCTTGGCACACTTTAGGCCCCTTAGTGCCAACTGGGCATCGTTTAAATGCCACAGCCTACCTGAGCATTGTTTCTGACCATGTCCATCCCTTTATGGCCACCATGTACCCATCCTCTGATGGCTACTTCCAGCAGGATAATGCACCATGTCACAAAGCTCGAATCATTTCAAATTGGTTTCTTGAACATGACAATGAGTTCTCTGTACTAAAATGGCCCCCACAGTCACCAGATCTCAACCCAATAGAGCATCTTTGGGATGTGGTGGAACGGGAGCTTCGTGCCCTGGATGTGCATCCCACAAATCTCCATCAACTGCAAGATGCTATCCTATCAATATGGGCCAACATTTCTAAAGAATGCTTTCAGCACTTTGTTGAATCAATGCCATGTAGAATTAAGGCAGTTCTGAAGGTGAAAGGGGGTCAAACACAGTATTAGTATGGTGTTCTTAATAATCCTTTAGGTGAGTGTATTTTATGTTGTTTTTTAAAATGAGGGACAAGAAATTGCCTCTCATAGGCAACATTTTGTTTGAGATGGCTGTGCTATTTCAAAATCTAATCATATCAAATACATCAGAGCCGTTTTAGTCTTACAGTGTAAAAAGATTATGGCTGTGCTTATCTATCATGCCATCGGTTTCATGAGCAATAATAAAAAAGATAAATTAGCAAGATAAATCACCATGTCCAAACATTTTCGGTGTTCAAACAACACCGCTAACCCACTTTCTGTTCCAAGTGAACAGATATGTGTGAAGGCAGTGCCATAAAATTATTCTTCCAAATTGTATTGGTGGATAAAGGGTGTGGCCCTATTATCAGGGCGAATTCCCGATCCATGAATGAAGCACCGAAAACAAAAGAAGTATTATTCTTAACTCTGATTCCTTGGCACAGGCCATATGCAAAAAGCATTTACCCTCAGAGTGAAAGAAGTGTTATATAATATATTTTATTCTTCAGTCTAGTCAAACTAATAGCAAGACGTGTGCCAAACCAGACAGCTGGTTTCAATGTCTATTATAATGTAAACAGCCTCGGGTAGAGATTCTTAGTTGATTTTTAGAAGTTTGGCATCCCAAAAACAACAAAGATAACGTGGCACATACCAGCTGTTGCCTTTTTTTTTTTTTTTACCAAAACCATTTAAGCACTTTTAGCTCCATCCTGTTTTAAATTTAAAACTGCCCATTAGCATGACCAAGTAAGTGAACTCTGATATATTTGCACACAGCACAGGAATAGTAGATCAGATTTACAGTTAAGCCAAGTGTAAATTGGATGTGCATACCCAATCAGCAATCCCATCGATCAAGACACATGAAGTGTAAAGAGGACATAAATACCTACTTCTAATCTACCTGTGCAATATGTATTAATAAAGACAGTTTCATTTCAGGGTCTATAACAGGGAGGATAGAGAGAAGCCCTGCCAGCGTAGCAGCTCTGCATTTCGGAGCCACGGATGATGACTCACTCTCTCCTTTATGCCTGAACACTCCACCAGAACAGCCCAATTACCATAACTCTCCCTCTCTTACTCCTCCCTTTCTTTATACAAGCCCAGTCTAATCTCATAATGCATCTGAGGATCTCCGGTCTTACAATATAAACAGTTATCCACTGACATTTCCATGAAATAAACATAAACGTAGTCCTTTAAAGGGGACATTTTATGCAAAATCCCTTTTAATTTTTGGAGCATAATTACATGTCCCCAGTGTGTGTAGACCACCACAAAATATGGTAAAAGACCATTCCCTCGTTTCTTTCCTTTCCCCATCAATAAAACGAGCTGTTCAGGTTTGCAGCCCCTTATGATGCCAAAAGGGGAAAGGTACCACCCACGACTGGTGAAGAGATCTGCCCGAGTAGCTTAGAGCCCTCATTAAAACCTAAGCGAGCAGCACATAGTCTGCCATATTTATCTCCTCTCCTTATCTCCAACTTCAGATTTGCAAGTTGTAAGTTTTGCACTTTATACTTTTTTAATGTTTGCAATTTGGCTTTCTGAATTTGCTTGTTTGCAAACTGCGTGAAAAATGCTTGTTGGGAAAAAAATGTGCTTTGTGTAACGTTGCAACTAGTCCTAACTACCTTATTCCATAACAATGAAGCTGTAGCTATGTTCCGGTTACAATATAAACTGATTGGCATCCTCCATTGAGTGGTCATGTAATGAAGATTTTCTGTGTAATAAAACCGGTCATTATTCAAAAACGATTATGAAACGATAGTGGTATTTTTGACAACAATATCTGTATTACATATTTCATAACTCGACCTTTGTGATGCGCAATACAGTAAGATGATTGACTAGTGTGTTCTCTGTGATATTTATAGTTTTTTAAATGTTTAATTTCTCCTGCATTGTTGTCGCCAGGTTTCCATGGGACCAGCAGGAAAGGCACAGCCCACTTCCAGCTCCTTTGCATTTAAAGCTACAGACACTAAAACAGCCCGTTTGGAACAGGGCTACAAAACAGGGATATAAAGGCATGATTAAACGATCTGTGACGTATTTTGTGCTGAAATTTGACAGACACATTCTGGGGACACCTGATACTTATATTGCTTAGTGTAAAACGGGGCATGATATGTCATCTCCGGCCATCCAAATATAATGTTTGCCTGTATGCAGTTGCATCTGGTTAAGAATGGGACAAAATCACTTAAAAAAAAACAAACAAAAAAAAACATACTAAACTATGTTTTTTTGAAAATGTAAAAATGCAGAACGTTTTTTGTGAGGGTTAGGTTTAGAGGTAGGGTTAAGGAATAGAATCTATAGTTTATACAGTATAAAGAGATCATTATGTATTTAATATGTTTTTTGTTTTTTTTTAATTTTCAGCAACTTTATATGTAATAAACCTACCTGGGACTGTATTGCAAAAACATCCTAATTATTGAATACTACTGCATGTTGTCTGTTTGAATCCTGAGGTACATCTGTTTTAACAAGCCATGTCAATAGGTGGCAGAGCACCTCATCAAACCTCATAAGCAGCACAACCACAGAATGAGAACCGCTCACTTAGAAGCACAACAGATGGGTGAAGCACAACAGAATACAGGAATCTTGAGACAAGATTTTCAAAGTTTCCACTACTTTTATCTTGACACAGCATTCTTAAAATATGTTGTTTATGATGCTAAATACCAGTGAGATGCTCCAAATGCATCCTTCTGAGGCAGCAACATGTACTTAGAGCGACAATTGAAAATAGTGCAGACGGAATGCAAGAACGCGTACTGTAAGAACTGGACACATTGACAAACTCACTGCAAAACACATTGCTTTCAACTGTAGGCTTGTTCGAAGATAGGAGAATAAAACAAACAATATATTGTTAATCCACTTTTTGTATTGTCTAATCAATACTTTATTTATCTGCCACAATAATGCAATTTATTTCAAACTGAATTTCAATTCTGTATAATACATTTATAATATTTGAAGTAAAAGGAATTATTTATATAAATTATCTTTATTTTGGGGACTTTCTCAGCAAATAATGACATATGCAATTAATTGCAATTAATTCAATTAATCTGCATGTCAAGTAATTAATTCTATTAAGCAATATTAATCGATTGACAGCCCTCATTTTTATAAAACGAATAGTTCTGCCTCTAAATTCTGACGGAACAAGCCATGATGGAAGCTGTTGTAAAATGACTATTATTGAATTACATGTTAAGATGATGCCACATTGCTTTGGCAACAGCAAACAGATTACAGTTTCATTAATGTCTATTACTTGGCGGAAGAGCGGTGTTCATTCCAATAATTATTGATAATAAATGCAACTGTTTATTGAATATTGGTGTCTTTTAGCATTTTGCTGTTGCCGCTGTTTCATAATAGTAACATGTTATGCGTTACAGTAATTTTACCAAGGGCAAGCAAGACTCTACCCATTCTGAAATGAGTGTAAAGTGCATGTTGGGGCTTATTGCTTTAATAATTGTTGACCCAGAGCTATCAGGATCAATTTGGAATGACCCTTAATGCCATATACACAATACTATTGTACATACACAATAGCCTACTAATATACAGTCAGAGAAAGTAATGAATAAATGACAAACATCACAAACCACTCATCACAGTTCTAGAAAAAGTAAAAATTAACATTTGTGTACTCCCATAAGCAGTATTATTTTCCAAGTAAAGAGGTGCATGTGTTTTTGTACCAGTATAACATTTGTAATCACTGAATGTTTTCATGTTCCAAAAAAAAAAAAAAACAGATGCAAAAAGTAATTTACAATAAATGTAAAAAAGACCAGCTGTTTCACTCTTTTACGAGCTTTAGACAGAAGAAAAAACAAAGTCAGTCAGCAAATGCATTCTTTTAAAACAAGCAACAAAATTTAAAGGGATTCATATCATCATTTACACACCCTCATGTGTTCCAAACCAACATGACTTTCTTTCATCCGTGGAACTCAAAAGGAGATGTTAAGCAAAATTTCAGATTCTGTGAAAATTCAAATTCACTTTTTTCATACAATTAAAATGAAATGACCCCTTAAGGAATGAACGAGAAGTTAAGACATCCATACAGAACTCTCCTTTTTAATAGGAGGTGTTTAGGACAGTTGATCTTCAGTGAGGTCATGAGGATATAAAGTATAGAAAACAAAACTGTCCTAAGGCAGGGATCACACCAAGAGATGAAAGGGATGGAGAGGGAGAGTCATAGAGTGAGTGGGGCTGCTCCCTGGTAAACACTCCTTCAGTTAGAAAGGTTGGTGTGGTGAACGTAATGCTATTTAATCTGCCTTAAGCCTTTTCAAAAAAAGCTTGTTAAAGTTGATATAAAGATGTGAGAGTGTGAGAAAGTTCAAAGAATGGAAGGGACAAATGCCTAAAACAAAGTCTTGTTTTATTCCTATCTGGCAGGACAGTCTAGAACTAAACATTAACTATACTAAAAAAAAATCTGTAATTTAAATTTAAATGTATTGCTAAAATAATAATTGTGGCGAGCAGGGCGGGGACCAAGCGATGTCTGGGAAGAGCAAGGCCGGGAAGATAAGTGGTGAATGACTTCCACTAGTGTGCCACACCGGTCTCACATTCCAGTGAGGGGTGGGAGCATTTAAGGAGAGGAGACAGCATCAGTGAGAGAGAGTGATGAATGAAGCCTGTCTGTGTGTGTGTGTGTGTGTGTGTGTGTGTGTGTGTGTGTGTGTGTGTGTGTGTGTGTGTGTGTGTGTGTGTGTGTGTGTGTGTGTGTATTTATCACTTTGTGGGGACCAAATGTCCCCATAAGGATAGTAAAAACTTGAAATGTTTGACCTTGTGGGGACATTTTGTCAGTCTCCATGAGGAAAACAGCTTATAAATCATGCTAAATTGTGTTGTTTTTTAGTTTTCTGTGAGGGTTATGTTTAGGGGTATGGAACAGAATATAAAGTTTGTGCAGTATAAAAACCATTATGTCTATGGAAAGTCCCCATAAAACATGGAAACACAACGTGTGTGTGCGTGGGCGTGTGTCTTAATGTTCATACATAGCTGGCAGAAAAGCAGTGCATGTTTTTGTTATGTTACATACTGAAAAGTGTCTATAAGCAGTCTATGTTTTTGTCAAGCCAGCTCCAGCTTCATCCTTTGCCATATTTGATTGTTACAATAATAAAATAAAAGTTAATTGGTTAACAAATGTAATATATAGGGTAAAAAATTATAATACATAAAAAAAAAAATTATAAGATGTTAAATAGTATGATTTTAGTGTATAATTAAGTACCGTATATATATATATATATATATATATATATATATATATATATATATATATATATATATATATATAGATATATTATGTTTAACTAGAGAATACATGTACTTTTATGGTAAACTATTCTTATAATTATGGTGAAAAGCAATAATTGTGGTTCCCAGAAGTCCCTGCGTAACCCATCCAATTTAATTATATTTTTTGGAAATAGTTATGTTTCTTCTTATTTTTGATATCAGTTAAAGAGATAATTCTCTCATCATTTACTCACTCTCATGCCACCCCAGATGTCAATCCACATATAAAGCCACTGACCACTCACTCCTACACTGCACCTGTCCAGAGAGTTCAGAACATGACACACACACACACACACACACAGAGAGAGAGAGAGAGAGAGAGAGAGAGAGAGAGAGAGAGAGAGAGAATACAGTCTTCTGTCTTTTTATGACCATTACAGCCAAATGTTGCTTGTTGGAGCCCCCAACAGAAGCCACTAACACATGCACACATACAAATACAACAAGTATCTATATCCACAGTAAAACTAGTCCTATATTGACATAACCTGAAAGGCTGCTCAGCAAAGAAGAAGCCACTGCTCCAAAACCGTCATAAAAAAGTCAGACTACAGTTTGCAAGTGCACATGATGACAAAAAATGAACTGTTTGGCCATAATGACCATCGTTATGTTTGGAGGAAAAAGGGTGAAGCTTGCAAGCCAAAGAACACCATCCCAATCGTGAAGCATGGGGGTGGCAGCATCATGTTGTGGGGTACTTTTCTGCAAGACAGATAGGTGCACTTCACAAAATAGACAGCATCATGAAAAAATGTGGACATACTGAAGCAACATCTCAAGACATCAGCCAGGAAGTTAAAGCTCAGTCTCAAATGGGTCTTCCAAATGGACAATGACCCAAAGCATACCTCCAAAGTTGTGACAAAATGGCTTAAGGACAACAAAGTCAAAGTACTAGGATGGCCATCACAAAGCCCTGACCTCTATTAGATAGAATATTTGTGGGCAGAACTGAAAAAGCATGTGCAAGCAAGGAGGTCTACAATCCTGACTCTGTTACACCAGTTCTGTCTTATAGTGAGAAGCTTGTGGAAAGCTACCCAAAAAGTTTGACCCATGTTAAATAATTTAAAGGCAATGCTACAAAATACTAATTAACTGCATGTAAACTTCTGACCCACTGGGAATCTGATGAAATAAATAAAAGCTGGAATAAATAATTATCTCTACTATTAGTCTTAAAATCAAGTGGTCATAACTGACCTAAGACAGGGAATGTTTTCTACAATTAAATGTTAGGAATTGTGAAAACAACAATTCCTTACACTTAAAGGAGCTTTAAAACGGTTCAGTTCTTCTGAGAATTAAACCAAAGAGCACATTTTAAAATTAAGAATTGAAAAAAATTGGTGAATAAGGCCAAGCTTAGCAATCATTAGGCATTCTCAGCTGCTGATCCTGGTATTGGCCAGTAACAAAATGCACAAAATACAGTCCTTCAATGGTTCTTTGCAGCACCATACAGTGGGTTCTGCAAATAACTCTCTTCTTATCAAGAACCGGTTTTTGCTGTATAGGGTTATAGACTTTCTTTGGATATATTCAAATCACAGTCTTGCTGTCTGATTTTCTTTAAAAGCACAAGTGTACTAAAGTACAAGTGTACCAAAGAGTGGTAAATGGTCTGCATTTGTATAGCATATTTTTAACCTTAGCGGTATTCAAAGCGCTCTACACAGCGTCTCATTCACTCATAGTTCTAAAGACTAAAGTTAATACAAATTTCTAGGTTCTCTTAAAGCATTGTGCTGAGAAAAAAAACCGGATAATTTATATTTGAGCGCGTATTCTGCATGGCTTCATTAAGAAAGCATCTGCTAACAATATAAACCTAAAGTTATTGTATTAAACTTATAGGATTAAAATATGCCTTCTACTCCAATAAGGAGATAAGATTTTCTTCCTGAAGTGAGGGGTTAATATAAGCATAAACACTGCTTCCCTCAGAGTTACTTAAAGCTCATGAGTCACAGTCCAGACAGAAACCTATCATACACCCTGGCAGGACTGCATGGTTGCTGTGGAAACCAAACACTTCCAAACAGCTCTTCTCCAATACACATCAATCTGCATTCCAAACTCACCAACTGATGAATACCTACAGAAAGATATTTAAGAGCTACTGCTGGGACACAAATAAAGACCATCCACTTTTGCCCAATTCCAAAAATTAGTAGTGCTTTACAAGACAAGCATCAATATTATCATGGCTAACATACAGGGTTAGTGTGCTACAGAATGATACCTCAAATTGTGTAGCTTGCACGTGTGTCACGGTCATACTGTGAAATTTTCTTAGGTTTTCTTTTTGTCTGTTATCTGTTGCTCTCCGTTTGTGATTGTGATATTGTGAACACCTGATTTGGATGGGCTGTGGGTATTTAAGTGCCTGTTTGTTAACCAGTATTGGGGTTCTGATGCTGATGTTTTGCAGGAATGGGCAGGTAACAGGTGCCTGGTGTCCTTGGATTAGAACTCTACCATCATGAGTTCTTCGTTTGTCTCATCTACCTCGTAGCCATGGTTGAACTGGTCGGCGTTTGAATGTCTTCCTTGTTTCTCATTTAGTTATGTTTTCCCCCAGAATTTTTTCATAAATACATAATTTTGCAACCGTATGTATTTTGTGATTGCCCTTTTTTGTTGCAGTTACGAGCCAAACAGTAACAAAATTGGGGGCTCATCCATTTCAAAATTTGGTTATGATTTGTTTTTGTTGAAATGTGTTAAACGCTGTAGTTGCGCACACTGAACTTGATTCTAATTAGAATTTCCTGGGTGCACTGTTGTCTGTTTGTTAGCGCTCTGGTTGTAACTGCAAACTTTTGATTATTCGCTGCTGTGCTCTCTAGTTATCTGAGAGGTATTGGTGCTGTCGGTATACAAGGGCTTTTTGTGTGTAGTGGGAAAAGACTCTTATGAGAAATTAGAATTAGTTTAATTAAATGAGGTTTGTGAAAGCTTTGTGGGAAAAAAATGGCCTTAGAGTTTTTTAGACATCCTACTGAGGAGCAATTAGACAAGATGTTCAAAGGTCAATTATTAGAGGTAGCAGCACGCTTTGACATTGAACTCACAGCTAAAGATAAAAGTCTAAAAGAGGGTGTAGGACTGATTGTAAAATCAGCCTTGACAGATTTGGGTGTGTTTACAACTAGGCCTGGAAGACCTGCTGTGTCTGAAGTTCAAGAGCCTAAAGAGGAAGTTAAGTTTCTTCCTTAACTTATAAAGAACAGAGAGATACTTGATGCTTTTAGAAATGTAAAATAAGTCAAGAAGTTGAACTTCGTAAACTAGATATCGAAGCACAGAGACTGCAATTAATAAGAGAAGGTAAGCTAGAGGCTTGGTTTAATATTGTGCAGTCACAAATGAGTAACTTATTTTTGCAGGGCTTTGATGTTGCAAGAAGTCTTAGTCTTAAGCCCAAGTTTAGTGAAGATGAGTTAGACACTTTCTTTAGTTTATCTGAGTGTTTAGCATATTTTATGGGATGGAAAGAACATTATTGTTGCAGTGTGTGTTCCAAGGTAATGTTCAGAAGGCATATTCTACACTTAATGTGGCAGATAGTCAGGTCTATATGAAAGTGAAGGATGTGGTATTACTCCTATTGTGTTTTTTCTGACCATAATCCACTGACTTTTTAAAATGTTTTGCATAGCCCAAATCAACGACTGGTCCGATAGTCTCTCTTTTTACAGCCCTATTCTTTAGACATTCGGCATATACGGGGTGTGGACAATATCCTGGCTGATCCTCCCATGCCCCTTTTGACTCTTGCTAACATTTTGGATTTCTCTCACCTTAAATGTTGCTTTTCTTAGGCACCAAGAATTGCTGGAGAGAGGGATACCAAGTGTGAGATGGGAGAGATGACTCTGGTTGTCATTTTAAAATGTTACATTTCTGACCCTTCTGAGTAAATTACCTTTCTAAGCAATCATTTCACGATTTCTGCCTGGTGAAATACAAATAATTAATAACTACATTTGTTACATTATGTACATACATACATTTCATTTTTCAGTTTGAAAACTGCTATCATACACAAATTCATCACATGCAAATGCATGTGTAATGCGGAAGTAAGCATGGGTTCTGCGCGAGAGGTGTCAAGGACATGCTTATTAATATTATGCCCTTACCCAAATCCCTTATCTTAACCTAACAGATCAGTAGATCTGAGTGTGTAAACATGACTGGAAGCTGTTGTGTGTGACAGAAGCAAGTAATTGTTCAACTAGTCAACTAGTGAGTTTTTCCTAGTGTTTTTTCCTTTTTGTTTCTTTTTCTTTTTCATACTTTTAGTTGCAGAGCTTTAAAGAGAATGAGTTTAGAGACACAACTTGTGCAGCCTCTTTTGTTACAAATCCACTATCTTAACAATTACTTCAAAACATTTACGGATGGCCAATAATATTTTTATATTATTGGTCTATGTCCATGTTCAGACAGATGTCTTAGCCACGAATATGTAGTTTTGCACATTTCTAATCTATTCATCTTATTTCAGTATGACATTATAATCTGTTGGACTAGCCATAAATGCCATTAACGTACTGCAGGAAATGCAGGGTATGTATCAAACAGACTAAAATACTGAGCTGTCAGCCCTTGTGACAGGAGGAATAAGCACACACACAGGGGAGCAAAGTGCAGTCATAAACCAGCTAAATTTAGTTTAGGACTGGGCTGAGAGCCCAGGGGTCGGCATCGCTCTGCTCCGTAGGGTTAAACTTATCTCCTGAATGTTTAAAAAATGAAATGTCAGAGTGGAAGAGAGGGCAGGCCCTAATATATCTGTCAGTACCAACAGTTATTCTTTGCCATGGTTCAATGCATCAGCAAAATGAACCTGGGATCTGCATGTTCAGAAACTGAAACTGATGGAATTATTGTAGGTTTTAGGTGGAATGAGTCATGTTCATTGCTGCTACTGT